>NW_028270140.1:78844717-79144717 GCF_037043375.1 Chiloscyllium plagiosum
CTCGGCGTGTCTGTCTGTCTCTGTGTCTCGGCGTGTCTGTCTCTCTCTCTCGGGCGTGTCTGTCTGTCTCTCTCCTCTCTGGCGTGTCTGTCTGTCTCTCTCTCTCGGTGTTGTCTGTCTGTCTGTCTCTCTCTCTCGGCGTGTCTGTCTGTCTGCTCTCTCTCTCTCGGCGTGTCTGTCTGTCTGTCTCTCTCTCTCTCGGCGGTGTCTGTCTGTCTGTCTCTCTCTCTCGGCGTGTCTGTCTGTCTCTCTCCTCTCGGCGTGTCTGTCTGTCTCTCTCTCTCGGCGTTGTCTGTCTCTCTCTCTCGGCGTGTCTGTCTGTCTCTCTCTCTCAGGCGTGTCTGTCTGTCTCTCTCTCTCGGCGTGTCTGTCTGTCTCTCTCTCTGCGTGTTGTCTCTCTCTCTCTCGGCGTGTCTGTCTCTCTCGTGTTGTCGTCGGCGTGTCTGTCTCTCTCTGTGTCTCGGCGTGTCTGTCTCTCTCTCTCTCCGGCGTGTCTGTCTGTCTCTCTCTCTCGGCGTGTCTGTCTCTCTCTGTGTCTCGGCGTGTCTGTCTCTCTCTCCGGTGTCTGTCTGCTCTCTCTCTCTGGCGTGTCCTGTCTCTCTCTGTGTCTCTGCGTGTCTGTCTCTCCTGTTGTTCTCGGCGTGTCTGTCTCTCTCTGTGTCTCGGCGTGTCTGTCTCTCTCTCTCGGCGTGTCTGTCTGTCTCTCTCTCTCGGCGTGTCTGTCTCTCCTGTGTCTCGGCGTGTCTGTCTCTCTCTCTCGGCGTGTCTTCTCTCTCTCTCGCGTGTCTGTCTGTCTCTCTCTCTCGGCGTTGTCTGTCTGTCTCTCTCTCTCGGCGTGTCTGTCTCTCTGTGTCTCGGCGTGTCTGTCTCTCTCTCTCGGCGTGTCTGTCTGTCTCTTCTCTCTCTCGGCGTGTCTGCTCTCTCTGTGTCTCGGGTGTCTGTCTTTCTCTGTGTCTCGGCGTGTCTGTCTCTCTCTGTGTCTCGGCGTGTCTGTCTCTCTCTCTCGCGTGTCTGTCTGTCTCTCTCTCTCGGCTGTCTGTCTCTCTCTGTGTCTCGGCGTGTCTGTCTCTCTCTCTCTCTCTCTCTCGGCGTGTCTGTCTCTCTCTCTCTCTCTCGCGTGTCTGTCTCTCTCTCTCTCGGCGTGTCTGTCTCTCTCTCTCTCTCGGGTGTCTGTCTCTGTTCTCTCTCTCTCTCTCTCTCTCTCTCTCTCTCTCTCTGTGTCTCTCTCTCTCTCTCTCTCGGCGTGTCTGTCTCTCTCCTCTCCTTGTGTCTGTCTCTCCTCTCTCGGCGTGCTGTCTGTCTCTCTCTCTCTCTGGCGTGTCTGTCTGTCCTCTCTCTCTCTCGGCGTGTCTGTCTGTCTCTCTCTCTCTCGGCGTGTCTGTCTCTCTCTCTCTCTCTCTCTCTTCTCTCTGTCTCTCTCTCTCTCTCTCTCTCTCTCTCTCCTCTCTCTCTTCTCTTCTCTCTCTCTCTCTCTCTCTCTTCTCTCTCTCTCTCTCTCTCTCTCGGCGTGTCTGTCTCTCTCTCTCTCTCTCTCGCGTGTCTGTCTCTCTCTCTCTCGGCGTGTCTGTCTCTGTGTCTCTCTCTCTCTCTCTCTCTCTCTCTCTCTCTCTCTCTCTGTGTCTCTCTCTCTCTCTCTCTCGGGGTCGTGTCTGTCTCTCTCTCTCGCCGCGTGTCTGTCTCTTCTCTCTCCGGCGTGTCTGTCTGTCTCCTCTTCTCTCTCTCTCGGCTGTCCTTCGGTCTCTCTCCTCTCTCTCGGGCTGGTCTGTTTCTCTCTCTCTCTCGGCGGTCGGTCTGCTCTCTCTCTCTCTCTCTCTCTCTCTCTCTCTCCTCTCTCTCTCTCTCTCTCTCTCTCTCTCTCTCTCTCTCTCTCTCGTCTGTGTGTCTGTCTCTCTCTCTCTCTCATCGCGTGTCTGTCTCTCTCTCTCTCTCTCGGCGTCTGTCTGTCTCTCTCTCTCTCGGCGTGTCTGTCTCTGTGTCTCTCTCTCTCTCTCACTCTCTCTCTCTCTCTCTCTCTCTCCTCTCTCTTCTCCTGTGTCTCTCTCTCCTCTCTCTCGGCGTGTCTGTCTCTGTGTCTCTCTCTCTCTCTCTCTCTCCTCTCTCTCTCTCTCTCTCTCTCTCTCTCTCTCTCTCTCTCTCTCTCTCTCTCCGGCGTGTCTGTCTCTCTCTCTCTCTCGGCCTGTCTGTCTGTCTCTCTCGGCCTGTCTGTCTGTCTCTCTCGGCGTGTCTGTCGTTCTCTCTCTCGGCGTGTCTGTCTGTCTCTCTCTCTCGGCTGTCTTTCTGTCTCTCTCTCTCTCTTGGTGTGTCTGTCTCTCTCTCTCTCTCTCTCTCTCTCAGCGTCTCTCTCTCTCTCTCTCTCTCTCTCAGCGTCTCTCTCTCTCTCTCTCTCTCTCTCTCTCTCTCTCTCTCTCTCTCTCTCTCTCTCTCTCTCTCTCTCTTGTGTGTCTGTCTCTCTCTCTCTCTCTCTCTCTCTCTCTCTCTCTCTCTTGGTGTGTCTGTCTCTCTCTCTCTCTCTCTCTCTTGGTGTGTCTGTCTCTCTCTCTCTCTCTCTCTCTCTTGGTGTGTCTGTCTCTCTCTCTCTCTCTCTCTCTTGGTGTGTCTGTCTCTCTCTCTCTCTCTCCTCTCTCTCTCTCTCTCTCTCTCTCTCTCTCTCTCTCTCTCTCTCTCTCTCTTGGTGTGTCTGTCTCTCTCTCTCTCTCTCTCTCTTGGAGTGTCTGTCTCTCTCTCTCTCTCTCTCTTGGTCTGTCTCTCTCTCTCTTGGTCTGTCTCTCTTGGTCTGTCTTCTTGGTCTGTCTCTCTTGGTCTGTCTCTCTTGGTCTGTCTCTCTTGGTCTGTCTTCTCTGTCTCTCTCTGTCTCTCTCTGTCTCTCTCTGTCTTCTCTGTCTCTCTCTGTCTCTCTCGGTCTCTCTCCGGTCTCTCTGTCTCTCTCGGTCTCTCTCGGTCTCTCTCGGTCTCTTCGGTCTCTCTCGGTCTCTCTCTCGGTCTCTCTGTCTCCTTCACCAGTGCCTACTGTGCTCTCTTGTCTCACTCGTCTTCAAACCTTCCCTTTATTTTCTTTTGTGTTCCATTTGCTTCTCCCTACCTTTTTTTCTACCAATATAGAACCATCACTTTTCCACTTCCAGTGAAATTGTATCAGACTGAAAATCCTAATTCTGTTTCATGAGTCTCTCCACAGACACTGACAGACTGCTAAGTTTCTCCAGCATGTTTTTTCTTCAGATTTCCAGCATCCAAAATGTTTTGCATTTGCTTAAATAAATGTTGTCAACTTTTGTAATCCTTCACAGCTTGACCTGTTATAGAGTCATTAATGTTTGGAGACTGCTCTCATTTCAAGAACAACCCAGTGTGTTTTTAGTCTGTCATACTGTAGCTATTTGAACCATGTTGTTGGAGAATCAGAATTTAGCAAATGTGTTTGGATGCATTCAAAATTAATGTTTAAACCTGAAAGTTACATTTAACTAGTGATAAATGTCTCTGTTTATAAAAATATCACAGCAGTACTTCTTGGAAATTAATCAGATGAAGGTGCTGTCTGTGGGATAAATTTCTGAAACCCAGGGTAATTTCCTTTTCCCATTCATGCTTCCTGTCAGTATTCTTCCTGCTGAGCATTTTGTCTCATGAGAGATTAAGTAAATAAATCTATAAAAGTGACAATGTGAGAAACTAGAGCTCCATAGGTTTTAACTCCAATTAACAAACTTGGTCTCTTAGTTAATGAGATGTCACAACAAATATTGGAAAGATTGGAAAATGGTGGCTGGAGGAGCACTTTGTGTCATTTCTCTGGCATCCCGTCCATTCAACAAGAACGAGGGTTTATTACATGGAGCCACAAGCTATTTAAGAGAGCAGTTTTAAGGCAAGTGTGGACAATTGTCTTAGAAATTTTGCAACAACTCATGGGCCATGTGGTGCAGTTGTAATATCCCTACCTCTGAACCAGGAGACCTGATTTCAAGTCTCGAACCTGCTCCAGAGGTGCATTTGTAAGATCACTGAATAGGTTCACTTAAAACAAAAGTACAGCTCCTTATCTGTTCATGTGCCTTTAGTTTTGGAATCACCATGAATTACATGCTACTTTTCCTCTTGTTTAAATGTTTGCAGTGAAGGACGTTTCTCTTGTACTTGGGTACACAATGAGTAAGGTATGTAGTGCCATGGTGAGAAGAAATCTACTTGAACCTTGAAAGGCCATTTTGGGTGAGAGGATTCACAGTTATGTATGGAGCTGTGGAAGGAAAATGATTGTGTACCGAGCATGTCTCTACCAGATTTTCATTCTGTTTTTTTCTGATTCCACTTTAATGGAATAAAACTGAACAAATGCCATTCAGCCGATTTAGGTATGCACTCTTGCTTTGCCATTGCCATCTAAATCTGCCCTTTGTGTTCATTCAATGGCTCAGCTTTTTATATTATCAAATTTGAATGAAAAGACGATATGTTCAAGCCACACCCAAATCATATAGTTCTGCTCAAGCTAAGAGGATATTACGTTGTCAGGTGTATGATATTTTGAATGAGATTTTAAATAAGGTTGTCATTTGCTTATTCTTTTGATCTGTAAGACCAATTGTGCCAATCACAGAAGAACAGAATTCTGTTGGTGGCTGAGCCAATATTTGTACTCCAATAACGCCACCAAAAAGAGATTAACTGTTCACTTCACAGAATCACAAAAGTGTTGTGGCATAGGAGGAGACCACTTGGTCCATCATGTCTGTACTGGCTATCCAAGGAAGCATCTTAATGCCATTCTCTGCCTTTCTCCCTCCATGTGTTCACTGTTTCTATTCAAATAATCATCCAATGCCCTCCTGAATGTTTGAATGAACTTACCACCTCTACTTTTTTCAGCAGGTGCGTTCCAGGCCTGAACCACTCATTGTGTGGAAAAGTTTTGTTTTCTCACATCACAAATCTATCTCATTGCTGTTTGTGGAACTTTGTTGGGCAAAATTAGCTTCAAATTATAAATTGACTGTATTTACGTCGCATTTTCCATGACCATGTTTCAAAGTATTTTATACTTATTTCCATATTTTTAGATGCAGTTGTTGCTGTAATATAGGAAGTATGTCAGCCAATTTGCACGCAGTAAACTCCCACAAGCAGCAATGAAAAACATGTAATCTGTCTTAGTGGTGATTGAGCCAGTACAATGGATGTATCTCCAAAAACGTGCCTGGGATATTTTACATCAAACTAAGGATGCAAATGAAGCAAAATAGTAACAGGAACTTTTAATCATATTTGAAAATATTTTACAATTCATATTCATACTCATCAGGAATTTCAGTCAATTGACATTTCTTTTCAAAAAAATTAGTTCTATAAATTGTCGAGAAAAGATGTGTTGACTGTTTGCTGGAGTTCATAATTATGTAGCAGTAGGAGCAACCCTAGCTTGGAAAAGTTGCTAGTACTTTCTTGTATTTATATTTGGAATCGGCAAAAGTTGACAGATAATAGAAAATTAATTTTCAAGCTTGTGTATTCATGAAATATTTAATGTGATTTAGAGCTGTAGTTACAACAACTTTTGCCTTTTTGTGGAGGCCTTTCTCTCATACTAAGCTTTCCAAATATTGCCCTCCCCTTTCTTGTGTGCCAGTTATGATTCTCCACCTAGTTTAATTCTGCTGCTCCATTACTGTCTGTTTATCATTCATAAACATCAGTTTGTTCTCAACTTTGCATCTATTTAATCCCAGTCCTTTACTCACAATCTGTGCTTCCTAGTGGGACCATGTTAGCAGTGCCTTAGGTATTTTCTATTTAACATTCTTCCCTGCTAATTGCCTGTTTTGATCTTTCAGGTTTTTAGTTTGTTTCCCCTTGAAGTAGTCACTTGAAAATACTCAGTCTCCATTCTCAGCAAATTTGGGTGAAAAGAAATCCTGCAGAGAATTTAAAATATAATGAATAGTTAGCTACTTCATGTCAAAAACTTGAAAGAAGATGATGAGCACAGAGATCAAATTAACATGTAGCTGAGATTACATTTTTTTGTCTGTAAGGTAACAGATCTTCCACAAATCCATTGAAAGGAGAGTAATCCAATCATTCTAATCACCACTGACTGTCAACAATATACTACTTTAAATTGCTGTTGCATTTTGATCCTCTGAGATTCGAATGGATATTTGCTAATTTTTGAGGATAATTTGACAGTGTTATTTTAGAGGAGGTTTATTTGCTAGTGACTTCTAACATTCTTTGAGAGTGGAGACTTCAAAACATGTTTTTCTTTCTTTCACTGCCTTTTGTTTTACTGTTTTCAGTTGCAATGAATTACTTTTCTCTTACATATTTGCTCTTTGGGGTTGGGGTATATGGGGCTGAGGGTTTGGGTGGAGAAATAAAATGTTTTAACTGAAAGGGTGTAGAACGAAGCCAATGATAACAGTAGTTTGTTTAAATCAATAAATATGCCTCAAGATCTAACTGCACAAATGATTTGTGACAGCTAAACTGTTTTAATACAGCTGTTTAAAAAAGGACCACATAAATGCCAGTATTTAGTCAAGGGACTTTCAGATGTTGTTAGATGTAAAACTATCATGGACAGTTGCATAGCTGAAATACCTCTTGGGTAACATGAGCAAAGCACAACTAGTCAGTGCAGATATGGCATGTGTTTTCTTTATACTTCAGTGTGCAATGAAAGCTTCCTTTTGTGGCACAAAGACAGCTGCCTTTGGGTTAACCAGTAAAAAGTCTTTAAGTTTTTTTTCTACAGAATGTATTGCATGAACAATACAGAGAGCCCCCAACTGTGTTCGAGCTATCAAAAAGAAAGTAATGCTTGGTTTGAACCATATTGCTTCCTCTAGTTTATTTTAATCTATTTATTGTGCTTTCCAAGTTGATGCTTGAGAACATATTCCTTAGCTCACGCTGTTTGAAATTCTGGTCAATGTAGGGGATGATTCATTTCCAACAGGTAAGTGAATCTGAGTTTGCAGGAGAATCGTGCTCTTCTCACTGATCAGCTATATTGAATATTTCCACTTAAGTATTTAAAACGACTGGCCAATTACCTTTTCCATTTATTATTTTTCATCCAGAACTTAAAATATTTCAGCATATTTTTATATTGAAAGCTGATATTAATGTCAAAGTAGGTCTATTATTATATTCTATTTTCCTGGAATTATTAACAAAGCTAGCGTGAAGCTATAATGTAACAGGCTATTTTAAACATTAAAGTGAGTGAGAAATTGGCAGCAGCAGAAACAGCTAGGTGTTGTCTCATCATGTCTTCTCATAAAACAGTTGCCATCTGTCATGACTAAGTCTGTGGCTTAGTGATTGTGGGAAGTACTCTTCAGTTGCATTCCAGAAACTTAAAGATTACAAACCTCTGGATCTTTTCTATTAATGCTAAATCATTTGCTAGTGGATAGTTGCAGAAAGGGTTTTAAATTGATCACTAAAGTAGTTAGTTTCTTAAGAAAAACTTCCACTTGTGCTTTCAAATCTCCCTATGATCTGTTTTGGTATATATAGATTCCACGACACTTTTAGCATGCATAGAGTACTTGCTTGCTGGTTAGAATTCAGAGTCACAGGAATGTTACATCACTGAAGGAGGCCATTCAGCTCCTCATGGAAACATTGGTTCTATAAGAGTGTGAGACGTAGGAGCAGAAATTAGGTCATTTGGCCCATCGAATCTACTTCCCATTCATTCATGGCCAGTAGGTTTTTTTTAAACTCCATTTTCCTGCTTTCTCCCCACAACCTTTGATCCCCTTGGAAATCAATAACTTATCTATCTCTGTTTTAAATAACTCAATGACCTGGCTTCCACGGCCTTCTGGGGCGATGATTTGCACAGATTCACCACTCTCTGACTGAGGAAGTTTCTCCTTATCTCCATTCTAAAAGCTCTTCCTTTTACTCTCCTACCTAGGGAAACATCTTTCCAACATCTACTCTGTCCAGGCTATTTAGTATTTAAATCGATATTTCAATTAGATTCCCCCCTCATCCTTCTAAACTCCATTGAGTAGAGTCCCAGGGTCCTCAAAGGCTCATTAATTCTCAACTAAAATAAAGCCACCAACAGATTAATTGGTCATTTGTTCATTTGGATCAGGATTTAGTCCTCTGTACAATGTGTGCGGATGGATGTCTTCAAGGCCAAGCCACAACAGGAAATCTTACCAATTGAGCAGCAATTGGGAGCTTAAGTGTTGCCTAGCAAGCTGCTTGTCGAATCTAGAGCCCCAGCTCTGAAGTCATGGCTGCCTGAAACTGCCGCCAGTCGAAGGCTAGCAATCTCAGGAAGGGAAACAGCATTACTGAAGTCTCAGACTGCACACCATGGCAGGCAGGTCACTTGGACATCCCAATCAGGACAGCAGCCATTCTGTTCACTTGCGGGAAAGCTGTAATTGGATTAATGGTGGATTTAAAGTGCCTAAGTGGCTGGTAATTGACACTGAATCATCTTGGAAAAGGTTGACCATTATGTACCATTCTGACCTCAACCATCCTGCCTCGAGAGAGGAAAAAATCACAACCTTAGTGTTTTTGGAGCCTTGCTCTATATGGACTTTGTATCCAATTTTTTTTTAACATCATTGTGACTACAATTCAGTGTGCTTGGTTGTGAAGTGGTTTAGAGAATCTTGTATACAAATGAAAGCTCTTTGTACAAAGCCCTTTCTCAAGAAAAGCAATTCCTGACTGTCTCCCAATTTATTTGAAACTGTCTCAGTCTTTCATCACTCACCTGCTTACTTACTCTATTTCTACAAGAAATTTAGACATTTATATAATAAAAGTGAGAGGTTGAGAAGTATGGGATCATTGAAAATATGTATATTTGGTTGATTTCTAATCTATTAATTTACTCCTCCATCGAATGGAAAAATTTGGTTTATTTGTTTTCACCTTTTTACTTGGCAACATTTAACCGTTACATTTATGTTTAAGGTACTGCTTTGTGTAAAAGGTTCAGTTTAACCCACATGAATGCTGTCAAAAAAAAGTGCAATACTTTAGATGTGAGAAAACTGAACTAAAAGGAAAGTGTTGGAAATAATTAAGGTCAAGCAGCATTTATAACAAGTTAACATTTCCGGTCAAAGGCTTCAGATTGAAGAGTGATTCTGTGTGCCAGAGAGGGATTAGTTTCTTCAGAATGATGGAAGTGGAAGACACTTGTTGGTGGCCGAAGGTAAGGAGGATTGTTAGTTGAATGTGGCAGAGGTGGAATGTGAGCACAAAGTGGTCGTGGAAGGGAAGTGAAAGGGGGAACAGCAAAAGTCTTGGCAATGAATTTGACATGGTAATGGTCTTTCTTACTGGCTAAGTCTTGTGATGCTCAGCTATCCATTCCTGCAGCAATGGGTTCCACAGATTCACCACCCTCAGGCTGGAAAAAAGTCCTCCTTGTGTCAGCTCTAAAGAGTTGTCCATTCACTCTAAGGCTGTGCCCTCGGGTCCTAGTCCCTCCTACTGGTGTAAATGTCTCACTATCCACTCTATCCAGGCATCTCCGTATTCTGTAGGTTTCAATAAGATCCCTCCCTCATTTTTCTAAACTCCATTGAGTACAGATCCAACTGCTCCTCAAATGGAAAACCCTTCATCCCAGGGATTGTTCTCATAAACCTCCTCTGGACCCCCTCGAAGGCTCGCACATCCTTTCTTAGATATGAGTTCTAAAACTGCTCACAATTCCTACACGGAATGGCAATTGTTGAGAGGTAATGGCCTGTCAAGGAATATCTGATCTATTTGTAAATAACATTTAATTTTTTTAATGCGCTTGCTATGCTGACGTTGCCAGACTCTATATTTAGAGTCATGCAAATGAACAGTACAAGTACAATATACTTGCACTACTGGTCACTGAACTGTGAAAATTCAGATGATGAATATTTAAAGCATAATGTGTGACCCAGTGGATGTTTACAGCAATTTGATAATGTTCTAGTTAAATTGTAAGCAAATATATTTTGCACTGTTTTCAATGGTACATTAAAACCAGCACAAACCCAAAGTTGCCTTAAGCTATTGTTTTGGATTTCAAATCAGACATTTGATTTCGCTATAATTAAACTGTAGTTCTTGTCACTTTGAACCCAGACAACAAATATTTACAATAACATAACATGAGTATTTTTGTTGCCACCTTGATTAGTCTATTGTTCAGACTCGTAGAGGTTTACAGCATGGAAATGGGCCCTTCGGCCCAACATTTGTGGGATGTTGATATTCTACAATAAGTTTGTTTTTGTTAAACAGAAATGATGTGGAGATGCCGGTGTTGGACTGGGGTGGACAAAGTTTAAAAATCAGACAACACCAGGTTATAGTCCACAGGGTTATTTGGAAGCAGTAGCTTTCGGAGCGCTGCTCCTTCATCAGGTGGTTGTGGTGAATAAGATTGTAAGACACAGAATTTAAATTCCATAAATGAAGGAGCAGCGCTCCGAAAGCTAGTGTCATAGCGTCATAGCGATGTGTGCCCAAATAAACATGTTGGACTATAATCTGGTGTTGTGTGATTTTTAATGTTAAACAGAAAGTGATTGTAACCATGGCTCTTTCATCTCTACAAGAAACCCTGCTGGTTACATATTGCTCAAGTTCCCTGATTCCTGACTTTTCAGTTCAAAAATGGTGTAAGTGTTGTATTTGTATATAAAATATTGCACAAATTGAATTTACCTGTTGCTACACAGTAGACGACATTGCTATCTGCCTTTGCTAAATGTGCAAATTTAAGCAAAGTAAGCCAATCACCTTTGGAAGAATTCTGAGACTGGTCCAAAACAATTCCTCAATTTTTAAAAAAGCTAACCTTTTACCACAAGCTTTGAGAGTGTGGACCTTTTTCTTTTCAATTTCAACACATTTTCTTTTTAATTAAATACTTCCTCTTTTGAAGCAAACTTAGTGGGTGGTTGCAAATAATTAACATGTATGTTGTCACTCAAAATATTATTTTGCCTTAAAAGCGAGAAGGAAGTGTAGTTTTTAATGTGTGGTTTGGTGTTAGATGTTTTTGACATAAGGTATGCAGGAAATATTGTGTGGTGTTTATGTTAAATGTGTTAACTTTGTGTTTCATAGTAAACATATTTGTTCAGATTTTTAGATATGGGTAAAGTAGGCAATTTGATGTTTCATTTTATTGACTTGAAGTAATCATCATAATTCATCATTGAAACCTCCTAAAACTACAACTGTGTGGCACATTACCATTTAAATCTTTTCAAATAGTTTATAAATTTGGAATAATTGGTTCTATAAGTAGAATTGTAAAACCAGTACTTCAGCAATTTTATACACTACAGCAGATTTCAAGTAACAGTTCTACATGGTTTGTAACCACACAGTTCAAATTACCTAGAAAATAAAGATGACTAGGCTTAATTACCTCCACCTATATGCTTCTGTGCCTTTGCAGAAGTAGTGGTGTCAGTTTAGTTCCTTCAGGGAAGGCTTGATTTTTTTTCTTGCCTGATTAAGACCATCGATAGTATCTTTCACCCATTGATGAAAGACAAAATACTTGTGATTATATTGTGTCTGTCTCGGTCACAGTATGTTTCAAATGTTCTGTACAGCTAATGAAGTACTTTTTGAAGTTTAATCACTGTTGTACAGCTGAAAATAGAGCCACTAATTTACATATAATAATCACGTTTCAGAAAGAGCATTGAAACCAATGATCAGATCAGCTGTTTGTTCATTTTGAAATGTTTACAAAATCTTCACAATGAGGCTGGGAATATCCCTTGGATCTGCTTTACCTAGTGTCATGAGATCACTTACATACACTCGAGGGCAGTCAGGGTTTCCATTACCACCTCCTATATCCTCCAGTCCTTTATCCTGTTAACCTAAAGACAGCCACCCCTCTCAATCTGCTGTAATGTGATTGGTAGCTGAAGCTGGCACTTCATACCTACTGCAAAAGGTGTTCTGTTCTCCTTGTGAAGTACTGAAAATCTGCACATTTTATTTAGTTTCTCATGACACACTGTTTGGGGGGAGATGATCAGAATAGTCAATAGACAATAGGTGCAGGAATAGGCCATTCTGCCCTTCAAGCCTGCACCGCCATTCAATATGATCATGGCTGATCATCCTTAATCAGTATCCTGTTCCTGCCTTATTTCCATAACCCTTGATTCCACTATCCTTGAGAGCTTTATCCAACTCTTTCTTAAATGAATCCAGAGACTGGGCCTCCACTGCCCACTGGGGCAGAGCATTCCACACAGCCACCACTCTCTGGGTGAAGAAGTTTCTCCTCATCTCTGTCCTAAATGGTCTACCCCGTATTTTTAAGCTGTGTCCTCTGGTTTGGCACTCACCCATCAGCGGAAACATGTTTCCTGCCTCCAGAGTGTCCAATCCTTTAATAATTTTATATGTCTCAATCAGATCCCCTCTCAGTCTTCTAAACTCAAGGGTATACAAGCCCAGTCGCTCCAGTCTTTCAGCGTAAGGTAGTCCCGCCATTCCAGGAATTGACCTCGTGAACCTACACTGCACTCCCTCAATAGCCAGAATACAGAAATTATAATAGGATAGTTATGTTCTTGAACAGTTGCTAGAGCTACCAATCCAGCCGATCAGATCAATCTCCCTTTTAGATATTTTGCATATCAGCCTGTTCAGAGATGTCATTGCACTTGTCTGGAACAAGTGAGACTTGAACCCAAATCTCCTGACCCAGAGGTAGATATACAACCATTGTGTTACAAGATCCCCTCAATGTCCCTTTTGCAATGTGTCCTCGTGCTCTGTGACATCCTCAATATTCAGCATTCGTGACTCCCCAGAAACAAGCAGTCCATGACCAAATGCAGCAAGACCTGGACAATACCCGGGCCTGGGCTAAAAAGTGGTAAGCAGCAACAACCATTTACAAAAAGAGCTGAGTTATGTATCACCTTTTGACATTTAATTGTTATCATCACTGAATCTCTCACTATCAACATCCTGGGATTATCATTGACCAGATATTCACTGGATTCACCATATAAACACACTGGCTACAAAAGCAGGTCAAAGGCTAGGTTATTGCAGTGAGTAACTCGCCTCCTGACTCCCCATAGCCATCTACAAGGCATAAATCAGGAATATGATGGAATACTCCTCAATTGCTCAGATGGGTGCAACTATAAGAAGTTTGACAAAATAGCCCGCTTAATTGGCACTATATCCATAACCATGCACTCCCTCCACCACTGATACACTCTGCATCAGTGTGAGCTATCCACATGATGCACTGCAGAAGTTCACCAAAGATCTTTAGACAGCACCTTCCAAACCTGTGACCACTTACATTAAGAAGGACAGGGGCAGCATACGTACTAGAAATCCCACCACTACCAATTTCCCCTCCAAACCACTCACCATCTTGACTTGGAAATTTATCACTGTTCCTTCACTGTCATTGGGTCAAAATCCTGGAATTCCCTTTCCAACTGCATTGTATTCTATTGCAGCACATGGGACTGTACTAGTTTAAAAAAGCAATTCATTATTATCTTCTCAAGGGCAATTAGGGATGGGCACTAAATGCTGGCTGATCAGTGACGCCCACGTCCCACAAGAGAATAAAGAAAGCTTTTTGATTGTGGAGTACCTATTTATGCTACTGATTTTTAGCAGAGTTAATTTGCTGTCTCTTCTACCACTACTAAGATTGGAGATCAAAAGTGTTTCCTGAAGAATCTTGGAGTTTGCTTCAAATGCTATTTTATAAGAACATTTTCCTTCCCTGTCCTATTTATTACACTGGTTTATGATGTGCCTTGTTGCTTGGTAGCTCTGTCCATAATCTGTTTGAATTTGTTTAAAGATAATATAGCTACATTTGGGTTCCTATTACCCAGGCTAGACAGACACCAGTACCTATTGGAACTATATTCAAAGAGATCTTATTTCTTCCCCCCTCTTCCCCCCCCTTCCCCCCACCCCCCCCCCCCCCCCCCCAGAGCAAATCTAGTTTGAAAAACAATTCCAACACAAAGAGAAACATCTGATACCCAAATGTTTGATCTGCAAAATGAATTCTGAGGATGTTCAAGACTTCAGCAAATGTTAAGAAAATCATTGGCAACAGATCATAGAATCATAGAACCACACTGCCTTGAGAGGCCTGTTGGCTCGTTGAGTCTGGATCACCAAGACAGTCCCACTTTCCTCTACTAGGCCCATACAGCCTTGAATGTTATGACTCTTCATGTGCTCATCTTAAGTACTTGTTAAAGTTTGTGAGGTTTTTCAGCTGAACTACCTTCCCTGGCAGTGCATTTCTGGCCCCTACTACCATCTTGATGAAAAATCTTTTCCTCAAAATCCCCTGTAAATTTCTTGCATTCCAGTTTGAAATTATGTTTCCTTGTTATTGATCCTTCGACTAGATGGAACAGCTGTCCATATGTGTCCATATCCCTCATAATTTTATGCACTTTTATCAGGTCCCCCTCAACCTTCTGTACTTCAAAGAAAACAGCCTGAGCTATCCAGGCTTTCTGCATAGCTGAAATGCTTGATCCCAGGCAACAGCCTGGTGAATCTTCTGTGTGCCCCTTCAGTACAAACATACCCTTCCTATAGTGTGGTGACCAGAACTGCAGACAGTACTCCAACTGTGGCCTAACCAAAGTTCAGAACAGCTCTGACATAACCTCCCTGCACTTATTATTTATGCAACAAGTAATAAAGACAAGCATCTTGTATGTTGTAACTACCTTATGAACCTGGCCTGCCACCTTCAGGGATCTGTGGATAGGCAATTCATGTGTGATTAGAAGAAAAGGGACAACAGCAGACAGTCAGTGGTTCATGACTTGATAAGGTGGGCAAAAATGGAGTAGGCAGAGAATTAAATAAAAGTAAATCTTGTAGTTTAACCTGTAACTTGTGCTTGATCTAAGAAATAAAACTTAAAATGTTTTGGCTATGTCACAAAAAGAATGCTACGTGGAACAGTCACATAAACTAGTATTGAACGACTGTAAGGTAACTAAAATTAAATAACTTTTTATAGATTAAAAATAATATCCAAGTGTGTCTGAAGTAGCACGACTGAAATTATTACCATAGAAATGGAAGTGAAGGAAGTGGATAGGAATAATGCCCCATTAGCAAAATGTTTCATCAACCAATAAATAATTTGCAATGTGTGAAACATTTATTTTAAAGCAAAATCACGTGGCTGTTTTGTCCAAAGCATGCAACACTATGGAGCTGATTTTTTTTTTTCCCCCACTTCCCGACTCATGTGGGCAATAGGAAGTCATTTGGGAAAATACAGCAGGATTGAGCATCACACTTTTTTTTTCCATTGTCTCAGGAAAAAAAAACCTGATATTCTACCCGAGATTTGAACAGTGAGATGAGAATCCCACCAAGAATGGCAAGAGGCTTATTTGCATGCTTTTTACATTTCAGAATGAGCTATTTTCTCCTCATTTGTGTGTGGTTTGTTGTTCTCCCATATGGCAGAAAGACAGAGACACACATCAAATAGTGACGGTTTTCAGCATGAACGTCAAAGTGGGTGCCTGGCAACTCCTCTGAGCCTCTATCTTGGCCAGGTCCATGGGTAGCAACTGCCTGTCCATGGATTAGATTAGATTAGATTAGATGAGATTAGATTACTTAGTGTGGAAGCAGGCCCTTCGGCCCAACATGTCCACACCGCCCCGCCGAAGCGCAACCCACCCATACCCCTACATTTACCCCTTACCTAACACTACGGGCAGTTTTGACAGTGGACAGACACCAGTCTTACCAAATCACTACAGCATATCTTCAACTCATGCGGTGTACAGTTCTCAACTTAAATGCTACACCAAATTGATTCCTTACGTTGTAATACTACTGCTAGGCCACTTTGTCCACAGGGATAGGCACCCAGCTCATGGATTGGAGCAGGGTGCATTGTGAGATGCTTTGTTTGCTCTCTTAGTGCTCACTGATTTTGTGCCTACTTGAATGTTCACAACAACCCCTCATTGCAATGTGCAAAAGGGCAAGGAAATGTCATTTGAAAGTTATAAGCATTAAGTACTTCTGGTTTGCTTTGGCTTCCAGCACAGACACATTGCCAGGCAACTGGTCATGTTTGCCAACAGGGATTAGTCAAGAAAGTGGACATGTTGCTTTATGCCACTATGCAATGTCAGTGTCATATTTGCAGCATATGCCAGGAGATTGCATGGCAACGTATTGACATGAGTGTCATCTAAATGACTGAGTGTGAAGGTCAAAGGGGAGTAGTCTTCAGCCAAGTCAAGGGTGTTGCCTTCAGGAAGGCATACTGGTATAATAAGTCAAGGGCATCATCAGATACCAGTTTGGACATGGTCAGCTGGGCACTTGAGGCAGTCAGTGGTCCAGGATATGAGCAACTTAAACTCACTTCTGCCTTCAGGGAAGGCAGGTCTGAATGAGTTCTATCACAGACTGCTGTGGGACATGTGGAAGGAAATTACAAGGGCTCTGAACCAAAGTTTTATTTCCTGTTTGGCAACAGGGGAGGTGCCCGAGGACTGAAGGGCATTAATGTGGTTCCATTTCTCAAGAAGGGTGGTAGGGATAGACCAGCGAATTACAGACCAATGACTCTTCCTTAGTCATAGGGAAACTATTGAAAAAAGTTAGCAGGAGAGAATTAATCTACACTTGGAGAGACCAGATTTGATCAAGGATAGTCAGCGTAGCTTTGTCAAAAGGAGGTTATGTCTAACAAATTTGATTGAATTCTCAAGGAGATGACTAGATGTGTAGATGAGGGCAATTGGTGTAGTTTTATATGGACTTCAGCAAAGCCTTTGGCAAGGTCCAACATGGAAAACTGATTTTTAAAAAAATGTAAAAGTACATGTGATTCAGGGTAACATGACAAGTTGGATCCAAAATTTTCTTAGTGATTAGGGGACAGAAGTTGGTGGTAAAAGGCTGTTTGTGTGACTGGAGGCTGGTGTCCAGTGCTGTACCACAGGGATCAATGCTGGGTTGCTTATTGTTCATGAGATCTATAAATGATATCGACAAACATGTAGGTGAGGCTAATGAGTAAATTTGCAGATGAGACAAAGATTGGTCGTTGACAGTGAAGAGGATATTGGACCTCAAGAAAGAGACTTTGCGGAGTGCCTCCGAGATGGATTCTTAGAACAGCTGGTGCTGGAGTCTACCAGGGAGAAGGCAATTCTGGATCATATATTGTGCAACGAACCAGAATTGATCAGGGACCTCGAAGTGAAGGAGCCATTGGAAGTAGTGACCATAATACAATAAGCTTCAACCTGCAATTTGAGAGGGAGAGGGTACAATCGGAAGTGACAATATTTCTGTTGAATAAAGGGAACTATGGAGCTATGAGGGAGGAGCTGGCCAAAGTACAATGGTGCAATACCTTAGCAGGGATGACAGTGGAGCAACAGTGGCAGATATTTCTGGGTATAATGCAGAAGATGCAGGATCAGTTCATTCCAAAAAGGAAGAAAGATCCTAAGAGGAGGCATGGGTGGCCGTGGCTGACGAGGGAAGTTAAGAAACATATAAAGTTAAAAGCGAAAAAGTATAACATAGCAAAGATAAGTGGGAAAACGGAGGACTGGGAAGCTTTTAAAGAACAATAGAGGTTTACTAAGAAGGAAATACGCAGAGAAAAAATGAGGTACGAAGGTAAACTGGCCAAAAATATAAAGGAAGATAGTAAAAGTTTTTTTTAGGTATGTGAAAGGCAAAAAAATTGGTTAGGACTAAAATTGGGCCCTTGAAGACAGAAACAGGGGAATATATTACGGGGAACAAAGAAATGGCAGAAGAATTGAATTGGTACTTCAGATCTGTGTTCACTGGGGAAGACACAAGCAATCTCCCTGAGGTAACAGTGGCTGAAGGACCTGAACTGAAGGGAATTTATATTTGCCAGGAATTGGTGTTGGAGAGACTTAGATCTAAAGGTTGATAAGTCCCCGGGGCCTGATGGTCTGCATCCCAGGGTACTGAAGGAGGTGGCTCGAGAAATCGTGGATGCGTTGGTGATTATTTTCAAGAGTTCGATAGATTCGGGATCAGTTCCTGCGGATTTTGGAGGGTGGCTAATGTTGTACCACTTTTTAAGAAAGGTGGGAGAGAGAAAGCAGGAAATTATAGACCAGTTAGTCTGACCTCAGTGGTGGGAAAGATGCTGGAGTCTATTATAAAGGATGAAATTACGACACATCTGGATAGTAGTAACAGGATAGGTCAGAGTCAGCATGGATTTATGAAGGGGAAATCATGCTTGACTAATCTTCTGAACTTTTTAGAGGATGCAACTCTGAAGATGGACAAGGGAGATCCAGTAGATGTAGTGTACCTGGACTTTCAGAAAGCTTTTGATAAAGTCCCACATAGGAGGTTAGTGAGCAAAATTAGGGCGCATGGTATTGGGGGCAAAGTACTAATTTGGATTGAAAGTTGGCTGATAGGAAACAAAGAGTAGTGATAAATGGCTCAATTTCGGAATGGCAGGCAGTGACCAGTGGGGTACGGCAGAGATCAGTGCTGGGACCGCAGCTTTTTACAATATATGTTAATGGTATAGAAGATGGTTTTAGTAATAACATTAGCAAATTTGCTGATGATACAAAGCTGAGTGGCAGGGTGAAATGTGAGGAGGATGTTAGGAGATTACTGGGTGACCTGGACAGGTTAGGTGAGTGGTCAGATGCATGGCAAATGTAGTTTTTAAGGTGGATAAATGTATGGTTATCCACTTTGGCAAGAACAGGAAGGCAGATTACTACCTCAATGGAATCAATTTAGGTAAAGGGGAAGTACAGAGAGATCTGGGTGTTCTTGTACACCAGTCAATGAAGGTAAGCATGCAGGTACAGCAGGTAGTGAAGAAGGCTAATAGCATGCTGGCCTTCATAACAAAAGGGATTGAGTATAGAAGCAAAGAGGTTCTTCTGCAGCTGTACAGGGCCCTGGTGAGACCACACCTGGAGTACTGTGTGCAGTTCTGGTCTCCACATTTGAGGAAAGACATTCTGGCTATTGAGGGAATTCAGAGTAGGTTCACGATGTCAATTCCTGGAATGGCGGGACTACCTTACGCTGGAAGACTGAAGCGACTGGGCTTGTATACCCTTGAGTTTAGAAGACTGAGAGGGGATCTGATTGAGACATATAAGATTATTAAAGGATTGGACAGTCTGGAGGCTGGAAACATGTTTCCGCTGATGGGTGAGTGCCGAACCAGAGGACACAGCTTAAAAATACGGGGTAGACCATTTAGGACAGCGATGAGGAGAAACTTCTTCACCCAGAGAGTGGTGGCTGTGTGGAATGCTCTGCCCCAGAGGGCAGTGGAGGCCCAGTCTCTGGATTCATTTAAGAAAGAGTTGGATAGAGCTCTCCAGGATTGTGGAATCAAGGGTTATGGAGATAAGGCAGGAACAGGATACTGATTAAGGATGATCAGCCATGATCATATTGAATGGTGGTGCAGGCTCGAAGGGCAGAATGGCCAATTCCTGCACCTATTATCTATTGATATAGACAGGTTGGCCAAGTGGAATTTTCTGATGGAGGGCTTTTGCCTGAAACGTCAACTGTCCTGCTCCTCGGATGCAGACTGACCTGTGCTTTTTCAGCAACATACTCTTGACCAGTGGAATTTAACCCTGATAAATGTGAGTTAATGCACTTTGGAAGAAGTGATAAGTCAATGGAGTTCTCTGTGAATATCAGGATATAAGAAGCTCAGGAACAGAACGGTGTTGGGAAGCTTGTTCACAGATTTCTGAAGGTAACAGGACAAGTGAATTGGGTAACTAAGGTATGTGGGACGCTTGTCTTTTTCAATTGAAGTATATGTTGGAGTACAGTGTGCTATCCTTTAAGATTCCTCATGTCACATTTGCAATCCATATAAAGGATACCTCTGCACTTCAGTGTTATTCAGGCTACACCTGAACTACATTGGCAACTATCATTGTACTGCTACAGCAAGGACACTGCGCACTTTGGGAGTGCACCCAGATCATGGACTAGACCAGGCTGCCTCAACAGGCCCTATCACAGTCCTAGCACTTGCCCACTTTAAGCCTGCCTGGATTGTCACAGCATCTCAGCCTTGCATTACTTCACCTTGCCTTGTTTTTGTACTGCGCCCCATCAGCCAGAGATACCAATGTCCAGTTACAACTATCTTGCCTTGTTTGTTGCAGATACAAAGCCAGGAAGCTTGTCATAGTTGCCAGCAGGCATCAATCAAGTCAAGGGGGATGTCTTTGCTCAGGGTGTCCTAGCACAGAAAGTCAAGGGCAGCATCCAGTCTTAGTGCAGGTCCTGCTCAAGATGGTCAGAGTCAGGATAATCTCCTCATGAAGGTTGAAGGGCCAAATGATGGGCAGCACAGCACTCCCCTTGACTCATTTTGTTCTATTGTGGGATTGTTTTCCTCATAAGTTAATGGATAATGGACAAGTATCACGGGAGATGAAAGTTGGCGACACAGATATAATAGTTGGTGCGGGTGGGGAGTGTTCATAATGAGCATGTAAGCAATGCAGAAGGCCTACAGGGTTAGTGGTGAGAGAGCACAGGGAAAATGTTGCAGGAAATGATGAGAGTGGTAGAGCCCTTTAGTGGGTGCTGGGTACAGAGCAGAGATAGTGTGAGCTACTGGGAAAAAGTCGATGTAACACACAATGGCAGAGAGAAGAGGACATTACCCTACTTCCTACAGTCCTAGACATTACACCAGACAGCAGCTTCAGACAGACTGGTGTGATATGATGTTGCAGTCTCCAATGCTGATCCTGGGGAACAAATAAATCCCACCTATGAAGCACCCAGGGCCTTCAGGATGTTGCCTGTAAAGCAAAGCATCCACTTCCCCCATCTGCCACGTCCAGGACAAATGTCAGGGATAATGCAAGGCAGCTCGGGACTGATAGCATTTGTCTGGGTCATGATTTGGAGATGCCGGTGTTGGACTGGGGTGTACAAAGTTACAAATCACACAACACCAGGTTATAGTCCAACAGGTTTAATTGGAAGCACTCGCTTTCGGAGTGCTGCTCCTTATGAAGGAGCAGCGCTCTGAAAGCTAGTGCTTCCAGTTAACCCTGTTGGACTATAACCCGGTATTGTGTGACTTTTAAATTTGTCTGGGTGCATAACTGGCTTTTATAGTTGGTGTATCCACCAAGGATACCAGTCAATTTCAGATAGAGACAAAAGAAAGTGCAGATTTCCAGTGAGTGGCAAATTGTTCTTGGACAGTGAGTGGTAGAATAGGACAAAGGTCGGCTGTGATACCTGGCATAGGGGTGGGAACAACAACTAATTTGACGGGTTTGGTAAAATTCAGTGGGAAACTTGCTGGGCAACATAAGAATCCCTTCAATAATTTCAATACAATTTGTACTTAACCAAAAACAGTAAGTTTCAGCCATGTTTTGAGCCCAAGATACTTTATCAGTCATATTCATTTTTAAATTGATTTTAAATCTGAATAATAGTAGATGACCAATAAATGTGCCCAACTGCAGTCCTAAGCCTGTTCCCATTCACCCCACTGAAGATTTCACAGGACTTGAACGTTATTTGTAAAATATTGTTTTCAGTGCTCACAGAAATAAGTATTCACATTGTTTGTTTCAGAATTAAAATTTAACTCCATATAAAGGACTAAGCAATTAAGAGAAGTGGCTGATTCACAAAAGTTAGTCTTGCTAAATCTCTGACCTGATGAAGCTATTAGGTAGATTGGTGCCAGGCAGAGGGAATGGTTTGGGATTATATAAACCTGATGAGTTGTAACTCCTACCCTATTGTTCCATGCTGGTCAGCAGGATTATAAACGATATGTTGTGCTGAAGGGATTTGATTCTGCTGACAATTCAAACATATGCTCAGCCACAAGGTACATGTCCGCAGAATTATTTTGAGAATCTGGTACTCTATTAAAAATAGATTTTATACATTTTTGTAGATAGAATTTATTGTGCAGTACATCAAGCAGAACATGTTTTTGAAAAAGTTCAGGTTTTTATGTGTTGCTTCCCTTTTACTTGATCTCGGTTATTTCAGAGGTCTCTTTATGTATTCTTGAGAAAGTGATTAATATGTGAGAATAGTTTGAACATAGAATTATATTCATTCTACCCTCAGGGATAAAAGACAGAACAACCATACAGCATGCTGAGGATCGCTGTGACATTCTACTACTCTGTAATGCAGCAATGTGATGTGGAAGTGCCGGTGTTGGACAGGGTGGGCAAAATTAAAAATCTCAAAACGCCAGTTTAGAGTCCAACAGGTTTATTTGAAAGTATAAAATTTCAGAGCGCTGCTCCTTTGTCAGGTAGCTAGTGGGGCAGGTACATAGGACATAGAATTTGTAAGTAAAAGATCAAAGTGTCATACAACTGATACAACTGACAAACCTAGATTACTGTTAAGTCTTCAATCACTTTAGAATAGGGAATGCAGGTTACAATTGATTTAATATGTAAATCCCAGAAGTTCTTTCAAGTTACAGCCCCAAGATAACTTAATGTTTTAACAATGAATTTTAAAAAAGTGACATCTTAGGTCTGACAGTGCATTTAAGGTGTGAGGTTAAAGTCTGTCTGTATCTCAAACTGGAGTCGGACTTGTTTTACTTCTAAGTTAGGAATCCATAAAATGCCACATGGACTGACTGCCTACAGGTTGTGATTTTTTTTTTAACAAAACAGAATGTATCTGCGAATACAAATATGCAGAGTCATCAAATAGACTTGTGTGTGAGGGAGAGGGAGAACGTGTGTGATAGAGTAAATGTCTGTGAGGGTGTGTGTGTGAGAGAGAGAGGGTCTATATACGAGTGTGGGTGTAGGTGTGCGTAGTGTGATGGGGTTACCTATATTGTGACATGAACCCAAGATCCCGGTTGAGGCTATCCCAATGGGTACGGAACTTGGCTACCAGTCTCTGCACAGCGACACTGCGTTGTTGGGTATCCTGAAGTCAGCCTTGGAGGACGGTCACCCGAAGATCCGAGGCCAAATGCCCCTGACTGCTGAAGTGTTCCCCAACTGGAAGGGAACATTCCTGTCTCATGATTGTTGCACGGTCTCCATTCATCTGTTGTCATAGCGTCTGCATTCTGTCTGTATCTCTGTCTCTCTCTCACTTTCCAACTTCTGCGCCCCCCCCCCCCCCCCCCCCCAGACAAACACAATTCTATTGGGGTGAATTTGCATTTGCAGATACATTTTATTTTGTTCACAAACCACACAATCTGTAGGCAGTCAGTCCATTTGATGTTTTATAAATTCCTACTTTGGAAATAAAACCAGTCTGACTCTAGATTGGGATACAGACAGACACTAACCTCACACCTATAATGTATTGTCTGAGCCGAGATGTCACCTTTTTTTATCCACTGGTAAAACCTTAAGTTATTTGGGGTTGTGATTTGAAAGACTTTCTGGGATTTACATATTAATCAGTTGTAACCTGCATCCCCAGTCTAAGTGATTAAAGACTTAACAGCCATTTAGGTTTGTCAAATCCATTGCTTCAGTTGTATCAAACTTTGACCATTTACTTATGAATTCTGTATCCTGTGTACTTGCCCCACTAGCTACCTGGTGAAGGAGCAGTGCTTCAAAAGTTTAAATTTCAAATAAACCTGTTGGACTATAAGCTGGTGTTGTGATTTTTAACTTTTTACAACACTGTCACTCTTCTCACTAATGCTGTCTTCTCATCTTGCATGTTTCCCATATGACACATATCTATCTTATACTGGTGCTGTACCAATATTTTTAACATACCATTAATGATCTGTGATTACTTTTACTGCATCCTGAATTTCCTTTTATCCTGAAATAGGAAATGTACAAAACTTGGGCGTAAGCTTGTGAAATAAGTATTTGAAGACTAAGTTAACAGGCAACAACTTATGAATTGCTTCATCAAGTATATGTTGTATTCCTTCTCATTGTTTAGAAGGTGACAGAAGACAAGCTGGTCAAAAGAGCCAAAAAGAGTGGATTTCTGTGAGGAACAAATAAAAAGGTTTTTTTATAAAAATAAAGTTTTTCAAACGAACTGTCACAGCACCAGTCAGACTCAAAATTGATATTTTCTAAAGGAATAGCAAATATTTTAAGTGAGTCATTTTTATCCATAATAAAGTCTGAAATCACACAGCACCAAGTTATAGTCCAACAGATTTACTGCCTTACACAGTCTTTCAACTCTAATAGAATTGTGCTTTTAGAGTAGGATGGTAAGTGTGTAAGGAAAAAAGTCTCTAAAAATGATTTGACGGATTCAGAATGTATCCTTCCTTCAATTTTTCTGAAAGTAAAGGAATTAGATATGTCTTATGATAAATTGATAGGGAATTGTAGAATATGGGGACCATTCTTGAGGAATTAAGAAAAGAAAATAATGCTGATCTATAAAAGATGATTTAAGGAAAATTTAAAGGTCATTTGGCTTGATATTCCAT
The DNA here is from genome assembly GCF_037043375.1 of Chiloscyllium plagiosum. NCBI lineage: Eukaryota > Metazoa > Chordata > Chondrichthyes > Orectolobiformes > Hemiscylliidae > Chiloscyllium > Chiloscyllium plagiosum. The sequence continues at coordinate 78,869,235 of NW_028270140.1, forward strand.
TGTCAGAAAATTGCTGAGAGTCTGGAATGGTTTCTAAAGGAACAATGATAAACTACTTGGAGAAGTGCAGAACGGGGATGATGTGATTTTGAAACTGTGACTTATTGCCAGGGTGGGAAAATTAGTTTTTGAAGAAATACACTGCAATCATATTTGGAATCTGTAATCTGCATGTTGTAATAATTTCCCTACAGTAAAGTAAAACTTGTTGAATGCACAATTGTTAGTATCCATCCTAATGGGAATTAAATTATTATTTAGAGGACTGCTATTTTTATGCTTTACTGTTAAATAACCATGAATATACAGAATCTTATACTGAAGGGGTGTGTGAGTACATGAAATGCATTAGTTACACTTCCTGCAGGCATAATACATTGTTGTTTGAGGAAACTAGAAAGTCTAATTCACACCATACCTGCTCACTTTAGTGAGTTGTGATCTGTCAGTTTATTGCAAAATTACCAGTCAGTCAGCACAAGTTACTCATGGTTTTGTTTTTGCTCGGAGCAAATGTGGTTAGTGCATGTTCTAAATATCAATGACAAAGCTTCACAAAACCACTTCTCCAGCTTGCAGAATTTTATGCTAGAGAGTAGGTTGCTGAGTTATAGAGTCATAGAGATGAACAGCACGGAAACCGATCCTTTGGTCCAATTCATCCATGCCAACCAGATATCCTAATCTAATCTAGACCCATTTGTCAGCACTTGGCCCATATCCCTCCAAGTACTTCACATTCATATACCCATCCAGATGCTTTTTAAAAGCAGTAATTGTACCTGTCTCCACCACTTCCTTTGGCAGCTCTTTCCTTGCACGCACCACCCTCTGGCTGAAAATGTTGCCCCTTAGGTCTTTTATATCTTTCCCCTCTCACCCTAAATCTATGCCCTGGACTCCCCACCCCAGGGAAAAGACATTTGTCTATTTATCTTATCTATGCCCCTCATGATTTTAGAAACCTCTATAAATTACCCCTCAGCCTCTGACACTCCAGAGGAAACAGCCCCAGCCTATTCAGCCTCTCCCTATAGCTCAAATATTCCAAATCTGGCAACATTCTTGTAAATAAACAATAGGTGCAGGAGTAGGCCATTTGGCCTTTTGAGCCAGCACCACCGTTCATTAGGATCATGGCTGATCATCCACAATCAGTATCCTGTTCCTGCCTTATCCCCATAACCCTTAATTCCACTATCTTTAAGAGCTCTATCCATCTCTTTTTCTTGAAAGTATCCAGGGACTTGGCCTCCACTGGCTTCTGGGGCAGAGCATTCCATATATCCACCACTCTCTGGGTGAAGAAGTTTCTCCTCAACTCTGTTCTAAATGGCTTACCCCTTATTTTTAAACTGTGCCCTCCGGTTCTGGACTCGCCCATCAGCGGAAATATACTTCCTGCCTCCAGAGTGTCCAATCATTTAATAATCTTATATGTCTCAATCAGATCCCCTCTCATCCTTCTACACTCAAGTGTATACAAGCCCAGTTGCTCCAATCTTTCAACACATGATAGTCCCACCATTCTAAGAATTGACCTCGTGAACCTACATTGCACTCCCTCAATAGCCAGAATGTCCTTCCTCCAATTTGGAGACCAAAACTGCACACAATACTCCAGGTGCGGTCTCATCAGGGCCCTGTACAGCTGCAGAAGGACCTCTTTGCTCCTATACTCAATTCCTCTTGTTATGAAGGCCAGCATGCTATTAGCTTTCTTCACTGGCTGCTGTACCTGCACGCTTGCTTTCATTGACTGATGTACAAGGACACCTAGATCCCATTGTGCTTCCCCTTTACCTAACTTGACTCCATTTAGATAGTGATCTGCCTTCCTGTTCTTGCCACCAAAGTGGATAACCACACATTTATTCACATTAAATTGCAACTGCAATGCATCCGTCCACTCACCCAGTCTGTCCAAGTCACCCTGTATTCTCATAACATCCTCCTCACATTTCACCCTGCCACCCAACTTGTGTCATCAGCAAATTTGCTAATATTACTTTTAATGTCTTCATCTATATCATTAATGTATATTGTAAACAGCTGCAGTCCCAGCATCGAACCTTGTGATACCCCACCGATCACCGCCTGCCATTCCGAAAGGGACCCGTGTATCACTACTCTTTGCTTCCTGTCAGTCAGCCAATTTTCAATCCATGCCCCGAATACCATGTGCTTTCATTTTTGTTCACTAATCTCCTATGTGGAACTTTATCAAAGGCTTTCTGAAAGTCCAGGTACACTACATCAACTGGCTCTCCCTTGTCCATCTTCATAGTTACATTCTCAAAAATCATTTCTGAACCCTTTTCAAGTTTCACAACGTCCTTCCAATAGGAATGAGACTAGAATTTCATGCAATATTCCAACAGTGGCTTAACTGATGTCCTGTACAGCTGCAACATGACCTTCCAACTCCTGTACTCAATACTCTGACCAATAAAGGAAAGCATACCAAATGCTTCTTTCACTATCCTATCTACTTGTGACTCTACTTCCAAGAAACTATGAACCTGCACTCCAAGGTCTCTTTGTTCAGCCACTCTTGCCAGGACCTTACCATTAAGTGTATAAGTCCTGTTCTGATTTGCCCTTCCAAAATGCAGCACCTCATATTTATCTAAATTAAACTATATCTGCCACTCCTAAGCCCATTGACCCATCTGATCAAGATCCCATGAAAAAAAACTCTAAAGCATTCATATATTACTGGCAAAGCAGTTGCCTATCTCTGTACAATAGAATGGTTTGTTAGGCTATTTCAGAAGGTTGTTAAGAGTTAGCCATGTGCCTTGGATCTAGAGTCATACACCAGTCAGATTTGATAAAAACAACAGATTTCCTTTGTTGTATTAAATTAGTGAACCATGTGATTTTCTCAGCAATTTTGTTATGAGGGTCTCCTTTAATTTTTTTAGATTACAAATTAATTTAATTAACTCAACTTAAGTTTCACAGTTGCATTGTGGTATTTGATTCCTGCAGTTCTATGCATATTAGATGCTGCCAGACTTACTGAATTTCTCTAGCACTTTGTTTTTATTTCAGATCTTCTGCAGTATTTTGCTTTTATTTGACAGATGACTGTTCCTCCTGCATCTCCATGCCAATGATGACCCAATCAATCAGCACCATCCTCTCATGTTGTATAAATTGAGTACCACTTTTTTTTTAAATGTTGTTTCTTGTACACAATTTGACTGCAAAATGAAAATCTTCACCTCTTGATTTAATACGAGAAAGTGAGAAAGTACATTTTTGAGAAATTAAAAATTAAATTTTAGAAGAGAAAATTCTGCTCAAAATTTGATTTTTTTTGTAGGGAGAAGCAATAGAGAATGCAGTGGACAAAGTGTGGCTTAGTTTTAAGAAAACCTTTGAGAGGATATAACAAAGGTCACAATTGGAGAAGATTGTTCGGTATCATAACATAGGCAACAATTTGGATGTTAAAACTGTTTAAATAGGGGGGAAAAAGGCAGATGTTAATTAGTTTCTTTGCCCATTTAAATAATTCTACATCTTAAGAATTTATAATTTGAACTTTTTTAGATTATTTACAGTGTGGAAACAGGCCCTTCGGCCCAACAAGTCCACACCGACCCGTAACCCACCCAGACCCATTCCCCTACATTTACCCCTTTACCTAATACTATGGGCAGTTTAGCATGGCCAATTCACCTAACCTGCACATTTTTGGATTGTGGGAGGAAACCGGAGCACCCGGAGGAAACCCACGCAGACACTGGGAGAATGTGCAAACTCCACACAGAGATTTGCCTGAGGCAGGAATCAAACCCAGATCTCTGGCGCTGTGAGGCAGCAGTGCTAACTGCTGTGCCACCGTGCCGCCCATCTGAACTATTCCTGTTTAGTGTATAAAGAAATAGTTTGAACATGGGTCTAAAGGGAGTTGTGTCTAAATCTGCAAGGATACTAAAATAAGTAAAGAAGGTAATCTTGAGATCAAGTAAACCATGAGGAGATGTTGATAAAATGGTGGAACAGTGAGATAAAATTTGATAGTAATTCAAATAGAATCTGTTTGAAGAATTGCATTTGCATGAGAAATCTGATGAATATGGAAGAATAGAGGGACCTAGGATAACCAGACCTTGAAAACAGCAATTCAAGTGAGATGAAATGCTAACAGAATATTGTTATGGCATCAAGGTACTAGGCAGGTGGGTAACATTGAGTCTGATGGTGTAGTTTTGGACTCTAGATTTCTGGAAGTCCTGATGAGGCAATAAAGAAAATCACTCAGATGCTCCTTGGATGGTGGAACACAAATATCTCTGAGGACAAAACAGAAGTCTTTAACACAGATTTCTAGAAGGATTCTACAAGAAGTGTTTAAAGTTATGAAATAATTAAAAAGGGTAGATAGGTACATGCTTAATAATGGTTCAAAGATCTAAAATGGGGGGATGTTAAATACGAACATATGTAAGTGATTTCGGAAAAGGAGCAGGATAATTGTTTGTCTTTTAGACAGATTGAGAATCTGAGAAATGCATGAGCTAGAATTCATGATTGAAGCAGAGCAGTGTCAAAATGAAAGTTGGTCTGAAAGAGATCGAGGCGCAGGTTAGACATGGAAGTAGGGTTAGTGCTTGCGTATTGAATCCCTCAACCAATACCACCTCAAATATTATTAGGCCATTACAAAAGTGCCGACAATATGATCATGCTGGCTGCCACCTTTGTTACAAGAATGATTGATTACTCTAAAAATAACTGAGTGAAAAAGTCATTGTAAAACAATTTGTTGCAAAGTTTTGAAAGACATTATACAACTGTAAACCTTTTTTGTCCTCTTGCTCTGTCCAAATGGTGACTACATTTTGGGGAGCAGGAAGAAAAATACTGAGTGATGACCCTTGACTCTTGGCTGAGTTAGCTACACAAAGACTGGAAGTTCCTATTAACCTTAGCTTGTTTCATGCTGTCAGTATCGGTGTCTATGGTGACATAGACCTTCCTGTTACCAGTACAGGTTAGCTTGAGAGGGAAGAAAACTTGATCTGCATTAATACGTAGCAGTCAACCATTAAAAACAGTATGCTTATGTACATTGATATATCAAGAGTACCACAATGCTCATCAGGCTCTTTGTTCTGCTCGGATCATCTTTCAGGTAGCTTTGCTGCCACCAGCTCCTCTTGTAATGCTAGTCCCCAGGGCTTACTAGTATTAAGTGGTGAAGGATTGAAGGGGTTAAGTAGTTGTGGATTAAAGCTTGTCATATTGTCAGTAATAGCAAAGTGAGTTGGCATGATGAATAGACAAAGAAAGGATAACAAATAAGACATGCAGGCAGTCAGGTGCAGTAATGTAGAAGCTGAACTATCTGCAGGATCGTATTGGCTTTGGGTAAAATGCAGTCAATGCCTGTGAAAGACTGTGGGAGAAACAGATAATCTCAGACACCTGGAGAGAAGTGTGGGAATTGTAATATGAACGTTGTAAAGTTTTCTGTACACACTGGATTTATCTGTAAGCCCACCAGACTGAGCTTTGTACTTCATAGTGATAAAACTGACTGTCCTGTCGTGCATATGAAATAAACAACCATATCCTGATTTCCTGAATTCTTTTATTAATTTGTTGTGTTGTCCGATAATGAGGATTAACCATCGATAAGTCTTCAGAAGAGACACAAATTTTATTAATATGTATTGATTAATTACATTGGCGTACGGTCGCAAGTTACATTAACATTAGACAAGTTAACTAGATTGCACTTTATAAGTTACCCTGGTTATCTCTTAGGAGATAGCAATGCCTCTTAAGTTACATGGCTGTCAACAATAGAGGAAAAACTAACAAATTAGAACAGCTCAAACAGCTGACCAGACTGACTAATTCATCCCAGAGACAATCATTTATATCTCATTAGTTGGAACTAAACAAAAGCGTTTATTAACTCTTGCAGAGCAAATTCTTTGCACAACATTCACTACAGCATTGGAGTTAGAATATCTATCAACAATGAAACAGTACAAAGCACATGGTGTCATTTCAGGAAAATATTGAATGAAGATCCATTTAGCTTTAGACGCATGAATTGAGAAATTTTTCAACTAGGCAAACACGCACTGCCTCTGTATGTACACGTACCAGGTCACCTCATTACATGAATGCCTGCTGAGCTAAGTACTTCAGCAAAACAATGTTAATACCACTTAGAGATGATCAGTAGCTTTGTTAGATTGGCAACTCCTGTTACCTCATAAGAATCAGATGGCATGGTGGCTCAGTGGTTAGCGCTGCTGCATCACAGTACAAGGAACCTGGGTTCAATTCCAAATTTGGGTCTCTGTGTGAAGTTTGTACATTCTCCACATGTCTGTGTAGGTTTCCTGCGGTCAGTCACAAAGCTGTGCAGGTTAGATGGATTGGCCATGCTAAATTGCCCATAGTGTCTAGGGATGTGCAGGCTAGGTGGATTAGCCATGGGGAAATACAGGGATAGGGTAAGGGGGTTGGTCTGGCTGGGATGCTTTGGAGGGTCAGTCGGTGTGGACTTGATGGGCTGAATGGCCTACTTCCATATTGTTTGGGGATTCTATGCAATTGGAGTACTGCATACAGTTTTAGTCCCCATACTTGAGGATTTCATTGCAGACAGTTCAGAGAAAGCTCACTATGTTAATTCTAGAGATGGAAGAGTTGTCTTATGAAAAATTATGTAGTTTAGACAAACTTGCTGAAACTTAAGAATGAGAGACGATCTAATTGAAATATATAAGATGATAAAGTGAATTGACAAAATAAATATAGGCTGGATATTTCCCCTTATGGGATAGTCGAGAAAAGAGATAATAGTTTATTGCTAAGGGGTGGAAGATTAAAGACTGTGATGAGGAGGGATTACTTCTCCCAAAAGGGTCCAGAATCTGTGGATTTACTACTCCAGAGTGTGGTGGACCTTGGGACACTAAAAATCTATCTTCTCCTTAAATTAATTCAATTAGTAGTGAATTAACAAGTAATGGGGAGTGGGCAGGAAATTGGAATTGAGGATGAGATGAGATCAACCACGATGGTATTCAATGGCAGGGCAGGCATGAGAGGTGAAGAGCTTATGCCTAAATGTCGATTCTCCTGCTCCTCAGATGTTGCCTGACCTGCTGTGCTTTTCCAGCACCACACTCTAGATTCTAATCTCCAGCATCTGCAGTCCTCACTTTTGCCTATGAGAGGTGAATTGCCCGTTTCTGCTCTAGTTCTTACGCTCTTAAATTCTGTATGGTTTTTCAATGTCTGTGTGCTTGTTTACATATGAGGAGGTGTGAAATGGATAAAAGCTTTATGTCATTGATATTATTGATATTATGAGTAAAGGTAAAGTCGCCATAATCCTACCAGAACAGAGGGCTGCTACTCTCAGAGAGAGAGAGAGAGAGAGAGAGAGAGTAACACGAGTGGTGGTTCAGCCTGAGGGTCGCCATGCCTAGATGAGGGGAGAAGTTGAGAAGGCAAGTCCTTCATGGTAACCTCAGCCAGTGATTATGATTGGGCAGATGTCTAAGAAGGTAAAGGATGCAATGCATTTGAAGGAATGTGGCTTTTTCTTTGGTTCCTGATTTCAAGATTTGGGGATCCGCCATGGTTTGCAATTACTTGGAGGTGACAGGAACCATGTCTACTAACAGAATGAGTCTGACTTATCAAAATTGTGGGGGCATTTGAAATTCTGGCCCACACTATTGATACGGCAGAAACTGCAGTATTGTGCACAGGCCCTACTCTTTTTTTTTTATTATTGGGCACTAGTCAAAATTATCCGAATCAAAAATGTGATGTGGAATATCTGTATCAGGTCTCGCCTGCCATTTTTAAAGCCACAGCCCATCTTTCGAAATGTCAGGGCCTTGTCCCCTCACCTGAGGCATGGTGACGCACAGGTTGAACCACCACCAGTTGTGTCTCTCTAATGAGAGTAGCCCTCTGTTCTGGTAGGACTATGGCAGCTTTACTTTTAATCATAATATCAAAGACATAAAGCTTTTATCCATTGTTATTGGAATCATATGACAGCAGAAATCTCAAATGTACAATATTTTCACCATTCTTTGTTCAGTTTCTTTGCTCATCTTTCAAATGAATTAAGGAGGCATCCAAAGGAAAAATTTCTAAATATAAAAGAGACATGTTTTGCATAAAACAGATATAGTGCTGCTTAATCCAGAAAAAAAAACAGTTGAGACTATTTGGTACAGATTCAACATTTATTTGTTGGCATTTGATGCTGGCTAAGTTTAATATTGACAGAAGATAATATTTGAATGGCTAATGTTTGCTGTTATTCAGGCAACAACATATTTATATTAGCTGTGATTCAATTATCGAACATTCTTTGATAGGTTTCAATGTAACAACATTTTTAAACCATGTGCAGTAAAACTACATTTATAATTGATTTTTACAGTCTCATTTGGAAAGCAAAATATATCACATCTTGCAGCAATTATTTAAGCTGGGAGAACTGTAAAATAAGATGTTACATTACTCTAATGCTTTTTAATGTCTCCATTAACTGGGAAATCAATTGTCCCAAATCTCGACTGAACCACAGAGTTGAAGCCTGTAACTCAAAGGTTCAAGCTATTGGATTTTTTTTCTTTTTATTTTTGTTGAGATATTTATTTCAGTTTGCATTAGACCACAATCAAGAAGCCACCAGTGTGGTTATATTATTCAGTTTGAGGACAAAAATCCTACTTGTTAAAGTGCTGATCCTCTCTCTGAGTAGATGTATATGTAGATCACTACAACAAACAGAGGAATTTAAGCAAAACCACTTTATAGAACAACAAATGTTGACAAGATTGGCATTCCTTAAAATATGCAACTAATAGGGCCAAATTATACTGTCAAATTACAGGGTAGTCTGGAAAACTCCGGTGCAGAGAAGTGTTCTTATTTGCATTACACTTTTAAAAGCAAACCAAATTGTGAGTGAAGTTATAAATAAATACAAATCTTAAACTTATGGTCTATAATCATTAAGCTAAAATTTATAATTTGATAGATTAAAATAGTCTTTATCCTGTTCTATGGAGGAAGCTATCTACACATCATTACAAGGCATCCATTTAATCACATGCTGTCATAAACTGCAAAAGCAAATTTCAGATTTATACATTTGAAATTATATAAATTCTTTGTAATATATACAGGGTACTTTTTCCAAACAAAATCTCCTCTGGACAATTTTAAATAAATTTTGATAATGACTGTGCACAATTAAATATGGTTACATGATGAATGCATTATTGTTTTCCAATTATTATAAGCTTTCAATTGTTTACATAATACCAATAATCATTCAAACGTTAAGAAGTATGTGGCCATGAAATTCAGTATTTCCTTCTTTTCTATCCTCTTCATTTCCTTGTAGCTTTTTAAAAAAAAATTATATTCTGCACATTTAAAGGACTTGAGTATCACGAGCAAGACCAGAATTTATATCCCTTCCATAACAGCCTGTGCGTGGAAGTTTTACTATAGGACTTAATTTGGCAGACAGGCAGGAAGTCAATTACAGGTCTTCCAGCAATTAACTTAATGAGTTAAAAATCACACGACACCAGGTTACGGTCCAACAAATTTAATCGAAAGCACTAGCTTTTGGAGCACTGCTCCTTCATCAGGTGGTTGTGGAGTACACAATTGTAAGACACCGAATTTGTAGCAAAAGTTTACAGTGAGATGTAACTGAAATTATACATTGAAAAATACCTTGACTGTTTGTTAAGTCTCTCATCTGTTAGATTGGTCAGGCTAGTTTCACTTCATACATACACGCATACACATATACATTCGTGGGGTGAATTTGTACTTGCAGAGTTACATTGTACTTTGCTCAAAAACTGCATGAATCCATGTAAGACTCTGTTAACTCATTTTTTAGATTAGAATCAGTCTAAACATTATGGCACAGACAACAGCACACAGGGGCAAACACCTTCAGCACATTATCTGTGCTGACACCAATTGTTAAAGTTAACCTGTGAATGTAACTTTTAAATAAAGTGATTGTGATTTACATATGAAAGAAGTGAAACTAACCTGGCCAATCTAACAGATGAGAGACTTAACAAACAAGGTATTTTTCAATGTATAATTTCAGTTACATCACACAGTAAACTTTTGCTATAAATTCTGTCTTACAATATTGTATTCTACAACCACCTGATGAAGGAGCAGCACTCTGAAAGTTAGTGCTTCCAATTAAACCTGTCGGACTATAATCTGGTGTTGTGTGATTTTTAACTTTGTACACCCCAGTCCAACATGGGCATCTCCAAATCAGGACTTAATGAGGTTTGTCATGGAAAGTTGTCATATGTTACATGTGTACCTTGACTTGAAGAGAGCTCACTTTTAAGAGCTCCAGATGCTGAGGGTATGCAATTTTGCAATCCTGCCTGGTTATTAATCCACTAACACTCTGCAAGCTGCACACACAGACCTCAGTAGGTTTGGTGCAATGACTGCTTCATAACTCATAATGTGCTTTAATAGTAAACAAACCTATGGAGTTAATCCTTGATGAGTCATTTAATTATTAGACCATTGTCATTACCATGAAATGGTGAACGGCAGTGGGAAAACATTTATATAGATGAGGCACATTGGGCAAGTGATGAACAGGTAGAACACAATGTTCAAGAATCTTAAATCATACTGAAGTAAATACATCTGTATTATAGTATTCCAGAAAGATATGAGACAAATCGAAGACCTGTAGCGCAAAAGAGCTGCTGAGGGGTGGATATTAATCTGCAACAATTTTTTCAGGTTAAAGAAGCTTACATGACCAAAGTATAACTTGACATTTGTTACAAACAAGTACACTCAAATATAGCAAGACATGTAGGTGGTGTGACCTTCTGCATGTGCAAGGAAATGCCCAGCTTTTGATCAATTTTGCAAGGCATGTGACAGAAAAGATAATTGGCAAATGCAGTGCTCTAGAGTGAAGGCTATTACAGCTACAAAGAGCTGTGTACTGACCCAAACAGACTGTGTGCACAAGAAGTATCTTCAAGCTACGATGAAGACCATCTGGTATCTCGTCAGATGCATATACGTGAAGTGATTGGCAAACCAGAAACTGATGATGTACACAACAAGTCAGAAAGCAGTAACATGTGTTTTGCTCTGTTAGTCTCAGGGAAAACATCAATGTTATTACACCATCTAAAGTGTTTGCAAAATGCAAATTATCTCTCCTCCAAACAAAATTCATGGGGGTCAGTAATAATGTACAGCCCCCTGCAAATTCTAAGTATGTACAAACAGACATGGACAGCCATGGTGGAGCCAAATAATGTAAAATCTTTGGCATACAGCAGTTTACCAATTCCACACCAATAGTGCTGGACTAAGAGTACAATCAGTCTGACTGAACATCACATCACATCACATTAACACAGCTGGAGCAACAACTGCAGAGTATGCTGTGACCTAGCACTGGTAACAATCCCTGGAGCTTACCTCCCAAACTTCACCTGTTACTTTAAGTCTTGACCTTACATTGAAATATCTAGAATGCTTTGAGAAAATTAGTCATTTCAAGGGAGCTACAGGATCGCAGCTAAAGGAGAACATTGACTCACCACCTACGTTCAATATCTCCTTGGAAGGCAAATTAAAAGGATCAAACAATGCAGGGTTAAGAGTACAGGAATACACCAACAAAAAAACTGCAACATAAGGATGAATCTTCTGAGAGTATGTCTTGATCCACGAGGCCTGATTGCAGCTTTGGAATGGTGCCCTTACAAAATACTTACTTTATAAGAACTTGAGAAGATTTGTAAGTGTGAAACTCTTCTCTAAGGTTGGCACATACAGTTACTGGCCAATGTTTTTTGAAGAGTCTCAAACTTACTACATTCTGGACCCCATTCAGACAATACTGTTTTCAACTACCTCCCTTTGGGCTATGTTTTTGCTAGGATTTCTTTCAAGCCTACAGGGACTACATTACACTTATTCTAACAGGATACATCTGTCTCGCTGATGACATTGCTGTGGTAGGAAAAACAAAGCAAGGACAAGACCACAGTCTGCATTAAGTGATGCAAGCAACACACAGTGAATGACTGCTGTTCAGCAGTCAGAAATGTCACAACAAAGTGTCAAAGAGCAACTTTCTCAACATTATATCTTCCACTGAGGGCCTAAGTAAAATAGAAGTCAGAAATGCCAAATCAAGATGGGGAATTTTGAAAGTTGTACCTATCTATTTGGCAAAATGATTTTTCTAAGAGACAAACCACAAATCATTGCAATCAGTGTGGCCAAAAAAAATAATTGACCATTGCACTGCAAAGATTGCAGTGATAAAGAGCCAAGGTTATAGGTGTGACATGGTCATATGGAGTCATAGAGATATACAGCACGGAAACAGACCCTTCAGTCCAATCAGTCCACGCTGAACGTAATCTCAAAGTAAACAAGTCCCACCTGCCTGTTCCTAGCCCATATCCCTCCAAACCTTTCCTATTCATGAATCCATCCAAATATCGTTTCAACATAATTGTACCCACATCCACCAATTCCTCGGGAAGGTCTTTCTACACACAAACTGCTCTCTGTGGCCTTTTTAAAAGAAAAAAAGACCTCTTATGTCTTTAAAAATCACTCACTGCTCACTTTAATGTGGCCCTTAGTCTTGAAATTCCACATCTTGGGAAAAAGACAACTACCATTAACTCTTCCTATACCTCTCGTTATTTTATAAACTTCTTTCAGGTCACCTGTCGATCTCCTATGCTCAAGTGAAAAAAACTCCCAGCCCAACCAGCCTTTCTTTATAACTCCAACCTTGCATACCTAGCAACTTCCTGGTAAATCTCCCTGAACCCTCCCCAGCTTAACAATATCCTCCTTATAACGGGCTGACCAGAACTGGACACCGTATTCAGGAAGCAACCTCACCAATGTCCTGTATAACCTCAACATAACGTCCCAATCCCTATACTCAAAGGACTGAGCACTTAGCAAACTACACAACCTAATGAAAACAGAACTATATTCTTAAGCTCTACAAATTTTCTCAATTTATATCAAACTTTAAGATGTTCTCCAAATTGACCTGTTACATTTTAAACTGTGCAAATGCCAGCAGCCAATACAAAATATGCCAAAAGATTCCACTCTGCAGAAACTGAAACATTGAAGGATGAACTGATTCAATTCAGCATTGTCAAGGACACACAAGACCATATTGGTCTTCTCAGTATTAGCTAGATGTGTTGAGAAAAGTTTGTTTTTTAAAGGAAGGCAGGTAGTTTATCACACCAGAATGTTTCACCCTTATTTTCTTCAACAACTTTGTGAGTAACATCAGCATGGATCAGAAAAGAAGACTCACAAGAGCGTCAATATGTATTAGCATATTGACTATGAATTAACATGGATTTCAATATCATTGCTAAGAACTGTAAGGCCTGCTACGAGCATGTGCAAAGAATCATTGCTTTCTAATGAAATTCTTACCTATCGTTAATCCAAGATCGCAATATCATATCACATCCATGGAAGTGATACGGAATTGTTACATTTGAAAAGCATCGCCTCTGCAAAGAATTATTCCATCATCGGCAGTGACCATGTTTAACTGACCAGTGCACACCAATTTACCAACTCATATCAAAAATGTACCTTTGAAATCAAGAGTAGTTTTTAAAACTGCAAGATGAGATGACCAACATATCAGATATGAATGCAGGTAGACTTGTCAAAATGACAAGTGTGATAATAAGTTTACATTCAGGGTCGCAGAGAAGGTACTGGCAACCAGTTGAGGTGATGTGAATACGCTCGGAACTAACATTGTATAAACTCCATACACAACAGTGAAATGGTGATCACACCAATGACAAAATCAAACCTATTCCAGTTTCCCAACTGTCCTGCAATCCTGGAGCATTTTGTGCAAGATACTGAATAGGATCAACAGGCAATATCACTGATGACTGTGGACAATCATTGGCACCTCCAGACCAAGTCAATATCTGGACATATCTGAAAATGACGACCTTTATGTTATAGAGATTTCTAGGCTTACTTGTTATTGTAAATAATTACACCTTTGGAAAGGAGGATCATTGTACATGTATCTTGCCTTTAAGATAACTCACTTTATAAGGGCTCCACTTGCTGTGTGCATAGAGTGCTGTGATTCTGCCTAGCAATTGGTCTATGTGTCTGCAAGCTGCACAAATTTAATTCAGTTAGCTTTCTTTAATGCCTGCTTCATAACTTAAAATTAATTTTACTGTTTTGAACATACTAGCCCATGAAGTTATCCAACCCCTGATGAGTGATTTGATTATTCAACCATTGTCATTAACATGACACCGTACTCCTAATTTAATTCCCCTTGCCAACAAAAGTGTCATGAGGGGGAGAATACAAGGTTCTATCCTAAGACATTGATAGTGAGGTTTGATTTGGTGTGTATAATGACTTAATTTGTTTAGATGAGTCAATGGAACAGCTCCTTCTATTTTGGCACAAGTTTCTAATGTTAGTTTGGTATAACTGAGACTTACCAACCATCCATAATGAACTGGAGAAGGTGGTAGTGAGCTGCCTTCTTGAACAGAAGAAGAATTCAAGTCCTTGGGCACACGGATTTACATAGTGCTGTTAGGAAGGAGGACCCAAAATGTTGATCTTGTGACAGCAAGGGATTGGTGATAAGATTCAATCACATAGTGTGTCTGAGATAAAATTTTGGGTAGACCATGCTATGAAAGCTGATTAATTTTCTAATGGATATTATTGAAGCAGATGTTTTGTTTATAGCAAGCTAGCAAAGTCATGAACTTTACTAAGACTTTTTTTTATTTCTACACTTAAACATTGAACTTAAATTCTACCACCTGCTGTGTGGGATTTAGACATTTGTCTCCAGAGCTTTATTCCTGGTCCTTGGATTACTAGTAACAACTGTTCCCCTGTGTTTCGTTCACTTTGTTGTAATTTGTCAGAAGCTGACATGTCTGCAGTTTCATTTTTAAAACTAAAGTTTTCTTCGGCTTTTTCACCACTTTTGGGTTGTTCTGTAACGCTACTTTTAAACTTTGTGATTATATATAGTAGGTCGCAGCATATGTTAATATCGACCTCTATAAGAAGTCATTTTTGGAAGTAATTAACTTTTTTAAAAATGAGAAATGAATACCTGTTTAAAATGCAATTATTTTGATGATAAATTATTTTATCAGGGCATATTTAAAATGCTCAAGATTCTGTATATTTTACTTTTTAATCCATTCATGGAATGTGAGCAGCACCAGCCAGGCCAGCATTTCCTCATCCTAATTACTTTCGGAGAAAGTGGTGATGAACTGTCTTCTAAATCATTGCAGTCTTTGGGGTGTTGGGATACTCCAGGTGCAGCTAGGAAGGGAGGTATAGAAAGATTTTCACCCAACACTATTGATGTTCATAATCAGGATGGTATGTAGTTTAGTGGCTTCCTGGCACATGGTGTCTCCATGCTTGTCCTGCCCTTGTCCTTCAACTTGGTAGAAGTCGTGAGATTGAAATGTATGGAAGAAGCAATGCATCTTGTAGATAGATTATTGCCCATCTTTAAATGAACTGGAAAAGGTGGTACTGAGCTGCCGCCTTGAACAGGAGAAGGGTTTCAAGTCCTTGGGCACAACAGTGGTGTTAGGAAGGAGGACCCAAGATGTTGATCCAGTAACAACAAAGGAATGGTTGGTCTGTGGCTTGGATGGGAACTTGCAGGTGATGACATTCCCATGTATTGACGGCGGGGGGTGGGGGGGAAATAGTGGTGGTGGTGGTTGGAGGTGGAATTCGGTGATAATAATTCTGTTAAATGTCAAGGGTGATGTTTTGATTTTTATTATGAAATTTGTGTGGCACAAATATCACATGCCATATATCAGCCCAAGCCTGGATAGTCTCCATTTGTGCATGGATTGTTTTAGGATCTGAGGAGTCACAAATTGTGCTGACATCGTGAAATCATCAACTTGCATCCTTAATTCTGACCTTCTGATGGTGGGAAGATAAAGGTGAAGATGGTTGGTCCTAGGACACTACCCTGAGGAACTCCTGCAGAGAAGTCCTGAAACTGATATGACTGACCTCCAACAACCAGAAGGATCTTTCTTTTGCCAGTTGTGACTCCAACCAATGGAGAGCTTTCCCCAGATTACTATTGACTGTTGTTTTGCTTCGGGTCCTCAATGCCACATGCAGTCGAATGTGTGCTTGGTTTCAAGGACTGTCATTCTGACTTCACCTCTGGAATTCAGCTCTTCTGTCCATGTTTGAGCCAAGACTGTAATGAGGTCAGGAGCTGAGTGGCCCTAGTGGAACCTAAACTGAACATCACTGAGCAGGTTATTGCTGAGTAGATGTTGCTTGATAGCACTGTTGATGACACTTTCCATCACTTTCCAGATGATTGAGAGAAGACTGATGGGGCAGTAATTAGACAAGTTGTATTTGTCCTGCTTTTTGTTCACAGCACATACCTTAGCAATTTTCCAGATTGGGCGATGCCAATGTTGTAGCTGGACTAGAGCAACTTGGCTCAGTATGTGGCGCATTCTAGAGCACAAGTCTTCAGCGTTTATTGACAGAATGTTGTCAGGGCCCAAAGACTTTGCACTGTCCAGTGCTTCTAACCATTTCTTGATATCACATGGAATGAATTGAATTGGCAAAGCCTTGGTATCCGTGATGCTGGGTACCTCTGTGGGAGGCTGAGATGGATTAGCCACTTAGTACTTCCGGCTGAAGATTATTGTGAATGCTGAACATTTCATCCTTACTTGTAATATTTTTATTGTGAAGATAGATGCATTCTTCTTTTTCGATGGGATGAAAGATTATTGGAAATTTGCAGTAATGTAGAATTGAGGTTAAAATTAGATCAGTCATGATTGTATTAAAGCAGGCTTGTCAGGGCCAAATGGTCTACTCTTGTCCCATGTTTGTGCCACATAATCTATTCCATTAAAATAAATGTGTTTCATTTCTAAAGGTAGTATAAGTTCAAAGAGTGAGTTGAGAATCTATCCTACGATTTGAGACCAAATCTTCTTGTGACATTGTGAGTTAAATTGCAGGGTTTTGTGAGAGAGACATGTGTTTGACGTGCTTGTTCATAATGTGAGATATCTAATAATGGAAAAAAAAACTGCAAATTAACATCTGTGAAAGGGTTGGTTCTGTTTTGAGTGTTTGTTTGAGAATGCACTGATCATTAGAACTAATAATATTGCATACACATAATGTTTTAAAATCATCCTAAAGTTCTCCACTTGGCCTGATGCGTGTTTTCATGCTGTGGTGTTGGTGAATTAAAATAGGAATGAAAGTGACGGGTAAGTCGAGCTAAACAGAATGGCAGAATTTTCCAACAGATTGAGCCCTGACAATGGCAGGAAATGCTTGTCAGCAACATGCACATTACCGACGAGCAGATCCCACGACCCCTCCGTTTAATGGGAGGCTGCTCATTAGCAGTTGCTGGTGGTTTTGCTTTTCTTGCCCCAATCAGAATGTTGGCAGTTCGCCAGTGTCACTGGGAACAGTAACCAGTGCTGAGGAAGAAAGAGGTCCTGCAGCCTCCCAGAGGTCGGGGGGAGAAATCTTTAAAAACATAACAACACTTGGAAATGAACTTACAAGAGACTGCAGACATTTTGATTTCAGGACATCCCAATTAATTTTGCAGGCAATAAACACTTTAGAAGTGTAGTTGTAATGTAGAATATACAATATTAGTTTGAGGGTTGTAAAGTCCCACAGCCATAATCTGACTTTTTTAAAAAAAAATCATTAATGATAGTGGTTGAGGGATAAACACTGACTTCTCACCAGTGATAATTCCCTTGCTTTTCTCCAAAAGTTTGCAATTGAATCCTGTCTATCTCCCACAATGGCCATACAGGATCATGTTTTAATTCTCCTCTGCAAAAGGTGCCACTGTGTCACATTCCCTCAGTATTGTGCTGGAGTGTTAGCCAAAATGATCTAGTCAAATCCCTCTGGTGAACCCACAACCTCTAATGTAGAGGCAGACTGCTGGGTCAAGGCTGACATGTTGACAATTTTTGAAGTTGTACATTTGGTGTAGCGTTTGAAATCACTGTATGGTATCAATAGTAAGTGTATAATCACCTTATTAATATTGCTTGAGTGGGCCAAGATTTATTAGGTAAAAACAATGACTGCAGATGCTGGAAACCAGATTCCGTTTTAGTGGTGCTGGAAAAGCACAGCAGTTGTCAGGCAGCATCCGAGGAGCAGGAAAATCGACATTTCGGGCAAAAGCCCTTCATCAGGAATACAGGCAGAGTGCCTGAAGGTTGGAGAGATAAATGAGAGGAGGGTGAGGGTGGGGAGAAAGTAGCATAGAGTACAATAGGTGAGTGGGAGTAAGGATGAAGGTGATAGGTCAGGGAGGAGAGTGGAGGAAGGTAGCAAAGAGTACAATGGGTGGGATGAAGGTGATAGGTCAGAGAGGAGGGTGGAGTGGATAGTGGAAAGGAAGATAGGCAGGTAGAACAAGTCATGGGGACAGTGCTGAGCTGGAAGGTTGGAATTGGGGTGAGGTGGGGGGAAGGGGAAATGTTTTTTATTACTTGAAGTCTGAGCTCTGAGTATAGTTAGGGTTTGAAATAATTGAATAATTTAAATAAAATAATTTGTGTATAAGGTGTCATGTTACTTGGAATTGCTGCGCTTTGTGGCTAGTGAGTGGGTTATTGCACTAAGGAGGTAGTTTGCACTGAATGTGTCTCCCAAGAGTGGGTTCCTGAATTGATGTTTCCCCTCACCACTGAGTGAATCCAAGTTGGCAGGACCAAAATGAGGTCAGAACTTTAAACTTACCAGCCCATTCCTGAGGGATGCTATTCTCCACCTCCTCCAAGGGAGAAAATGAAGACGGTTGTGACTTGATGCTCACAAAAAGTGACTTGGAGGTTGCCACTTAACTACTTGTTTCGAATGCAACTTTCCCTAATGTTGATATTTTAATCAAAAGCTTTTAGGACCTAAAAAGGTAATCGACCTACAACATTAACTCTTAATTCCTTCCTCAAATATTGGTATTTACAGAAAATGGGAGGGAGTGTGGTTTCAGACTTCCAGTATCTGCAGTATTTTGCAATTGTGTTTGTGTAATTCAAGAGTTAACATTGTAGCCATTTTGTAACAGTTTTGGAAAACAGAAGTGGTTACATGTGAATTTTTCTGGAGATGGGTCATACCATGTCTGAAAAAATTGATTCCAAATACTTAACAAAAATGTTTCAGAGCTGCCGTCAATCTGATTCATTGGTTTTGCAAAGCTGTAAATTGATGTGAACACAGCCCTCTCATACTTGTCAACTGTAGGAAACAGGAAACCTTTTAATTCTGTAACTGGGAAAATGTACGAAACTGGTTGTCAGCTGATGCTGTGTGAAATAACTCCACAGAGGCCATTTTCTAGTCTAGTCTAGTCTATCCTGTCACCAAGTCAACTTTTATTTAGATTTGGAGAGTCCTTGACACTGATCCAGCTCCCTCAGAGCCGGCTTTGAGTGAATAGAACCACTGACATTCTTGTTCTTATCTGTCAGCTAGGGCTCCCTGATTGGGGCTGTTATTCTGGTCCTATCAGGGAACTCGTATTCTGTAACCTCACTGCACTGTGTTTGTTTGGAATTCCAATTCAGGAGGATAAAGGGAAGTTAGTTCCTCTTAACTGGAAGCTCAGAAACCGCAACCTCAGCTGACTATGCTTCTCCCAAATGCTCACTCTCTTGAGGAACTGCTTCCAAATTTATTTTTAATGTATTTCAGTTTGCAGGGCAATGCAACCAATACCATATTTCAATTGCATGTTTGTCTTCTATGTGTATGCTGTGTATTGGATTAACTGCTAGCTATTATTAAATATTATGTCACATGTATTGCTCAGTTCATTTACTGTTTGAATATTAGTTGTGGTTTGATCAGCGGATTGTGTTATTCTCTGGCTAAAAATATCACCCCTACTTTACATCTTTCGCTTAGCGTGGGAGGTTTTGTGGCAAGTCAGGTTTTTGTTAAAGCTGTGATATTCAACTTTGAGAACTTTTTGGCCTGGATTTTCCATTCACCAGATTGTCATTATTTCAGCACCTTGTGGAACTAGCATCAAGGCACACTCCGAAGGAATTGTCAGGGAGATTAAAAATTCCATTGAGCAATCCCTCTCTGCCTGGAATCTTCTGAATATCTCCATTAAAATCAAAGACATCAGTGGGTTCAAATGAAATAAATGTAAAATAGTTACTCAGGAAAAGTTAGATATTTAAATCCTTAGTTTAAAAGTCACTCAGGAGTCACATTGACTCTGTACGTACTTCACACATACAACCACTTACACACGCCAGATTAGACACTGCCCAGACTTAACACCCAGACTCAAATCTGTGAGATTGCCACTGTTCAGAAATTCTGGCCCTTTGTATATAGAAGTGAAGTTTCATGTGCAATTCTGAGTTACCATCTGATTAATTTGAAATGTCATTAAGTGTAAAACTGGCGTGTAATTTTTTAATTGAGGCATAACGACTCAATCATTCTGAAAGCAAAATGAAAACCCGAAAGAACTACAGATATTGGAAAAGCTCAGCAGGTCTGGCAGCATCTGTGGAGAGAAATCATTTCTTTCCACAGATGCTGCCAGAGTGCTGAGTTTCTCCAGCGATTTCTGGTTTTGATCTTGAAGGCTAATATGTTTCCTAAACTCTACTGTCACAAAGTTGCTTTTTATGAACAAGCTTTGTTTCTAACATTCACAAGTAGTATTTCCAATTTTGCTAGGTTAACATGGTTGTAGGTATGTTTGCTGAGCTGATATGTTGATTTGTAGACATTTTATTCCATGTCTAGGTGACCTTTTCAGTGCTTTGAAGCTTCCTGTGAAACTCTGCTGTGCTGTGTCTTGTGGAATTTATTTCTGTTTCCGGTTGCCGGTTCCAGTTGTTCATTATAGTGGCCTGTATATTCGGTATCAGTCCATGTGCTTGTTGATGGAGTCTGTGGCTGAGTGCAAGGTTCACTAGATTATGCTGCATTATAGGTGGAGGTGGGTACTGCAGATGCTGGAGATTAGAGTCAAGATTAGTGTGATGCTGAAAAAGCACAGCAGGTCAGGCAATATCAGAGCAGCAGGAAAATCGACGGTTCGGGCCAGAGCCCTTCTTCAGGAATAAGACTCGATTATACTTTACTGATAGCAGTAAAGAACACAGCAGTTTTTGTTCTCTCTGTGACCTGTTGAATTTTCCCTGCCTGGTTGAGCAGTGTGAGCAACAATTCAGGATGCCATGGAACTCATCTTATATGGTTACTCAGGACTCGCTGGCACTGATTAAAAAGACAGACATTTGGTTAAATTCTCATGACAGTGACAGAGAAAAAGCTAATTAAATTTGAAGCCTCTTGTATTGATACATTGTTACTCAAGAGAATACAGAAGGATGTCAAATTAATCTCTGACCATTCTTAACTGGTTTCCCAGTGTATTGCAGGGTTATTACATTCTATACTGAGTTAAATGTGACTTTTTAAATGACTTTTAAAATGTATGGGATTTTTTAAGGGTAGTTTGTTCTATTCCATTGATTTCTCCCTGAATAACAAAAAAAAAAGCTTTTAAAAGATGCCTTTTTTAAAAAAAAAAGTCATTTTTGAACATCACACTAGGGTGGTATCTCTACGTTCGCTTTTATTCTTGTGTAGAATGTGGACATCCTTGGCCAGGCAAACATTTGCCCTTCCCTAGTTGCCATTGAACAGAGTAGCTTGCTGAGCCATTTCAGAGGGCAATAAGATAATATTGCTCTGAGTCTGGAGTCATAATAGACCAGACTTGTGAAGGATAGCAGGTTTCCTTCCGTAAAGGACATTTGCGAACCAGATGAGTTGACGACAATTGACAACGTTTACGTAGTCTCCATTGGACTAGCCTTTTTATTCCAGATTTAACTAAATTCAAATTTTGCCATCTGTCATGTTTGGATTACAACCTATATCCTCTTAAAATTAGCCTAGGCTCCTGGATTACGGAACAAAATCAAATTCATTATTCCGTCTCCCCCTCTTCTCCCCCCAAGTGTATACAGATGTCTTAGAACAGATTAAACTGCTCTTAATGTACAATATCTTAACATTGTAATGCTATATAATTGTTACAATGTAGACGAATGGCTCCATAATTACTAACCCACTCATAAAGAACCCATTGAGCCAAGAAAAGATTGAGAATCACATATTAGTAATGTTAGAGCATCTCAAAAGAATATTTGCTTCCTTCGTAGACATTTGAGTAATACACTTGCAATCAAATAGTAAGGACCAGGCATAGTATTCTCTGAAATTTCTATGAAGTAAAGTGACGTGGTTGAGTGTTTGTTTCATCTCATTGATTAATGATGAATTGTTTGGACAGGAAGGAGGAAAAAAAAATGGAGCATCATGCATAATGTTTTTGCATGTAGCTTTGGAATGAGCATCACTGAGTTATGTATGGCCCAAAGTCTCAATGTGTTCATATAAAACTACGAAGTTCTAGCCTGCATGTAATGTCTTTAAAGCCAAAATAGTAAATAGTATTTTACTTGATTTATTGTCCATAAGTAAATATGTCCTTAACTGAGGAGAATAAGATCTTGTATATCAATTAATTAATCTTCATTGAAGGTAGCTTTAAAAAAGCATTATTAAAAATTTCACCTCATGGAAATCTCTATGTAGGGAAAAGAACTGGGGAGGTGTTGGCATAGTGCAATGGCTTTCAATCGTTTCTGTAATCTGACATACTGCAATGAGGCCAACAATTCCATGGTGTAAGCCCTTTTTTCAGCTGGATTTATTGCTCATGGACATCACATTTACTATTGTTGCAATCTTACTAGGCTTGCAACATAATGCATACAAGGGTGAAAGATAGAATGCATTAATGTTTAAAATTCACTGGGAAAATCATGTATTTTTTCCATTCATAGCTGTCTTCTGTTGCAACGCCTCCTTTTCTAGCTGACATTTCATCAATTTGCCGTTTAACAGTATTATGAGAATGGAATTTTGTCAACCTCTTTTGCATCCTCACCTCCTGACATCACACCTGTGACTTTTTTTAAACATGCAGCCATTATTCAGGTTTCAGCAATGGTATTGTGCTTAATTGATTTTGCTACAAGCTCAGCCACGGGAACTAGACTCTTGAGCTTATGTCTGATGCATTCGATCAGACGTTGGGTCTATTTCATGTTTTGTTCTTTCAAGCTCTTGTAGTACTGAATGCCTTCATTCACAAGTGATGGGAGTTTTGTCAGCAAATCGAGTTTTAACTTACTTGGTACAATCGCAGCATTTGTCAACTTCTCCCTGTAGTTGTAACAGTCAGGAAAAGAGCAAGTGGCGTCTCCAGTTCATGAAAATCCAGAAACTGGATAGCTCTCATTATACTATCTCTGAACAGTTCATGCTCTCTTTGTTGCTTTGAGTTCAGATATTTCATATATCACTGAATTAGTTGAGAAATTGCCTCTTTTGACAATAAACTTATTCATTGATTCTTCGATCTGGGGAAATAAAATGGATTTTGCAAAGAAATGTGGATACAGGCCATTTAGATACATATACCAATTTTGCTTGTTTAATGTTATTTTACTACCAACGAAAAAACACACAAATACCAATGGTTTCTATGATAATTCGTAAAGGCAATCAGATCAATTCAATATAGTCCTTTGGCCACCTGCATTTAGAATGATCACATTTTAGAACCAACAGACCAATACCTGGCTTCTAATTTAATTGATTTTCACAAGTTTTGAGAGTTACTTTGGTTAGGTAGCATATTGTGAAAGATGAAACAATGCTTTTTTTAACCTT
Source organism: Chiloscyllium plagiosum (assembly GCF_037043375.1). Taxonomy (NCBI): domain Eukaryota; kingdom Metazoa; phylum Chordata; class Chondrichthyes; order Orectolobiformes; family Hemiscylliidae; genus Chiloscyllium; species Chiloscyllium plagiosum. Next base: position 78,893,199 of record NW_028270140.1, read on the forward strand.
GATTCTCATTACCTCTGTACAAAAATTTCATGGCACTTTTGCACAGTTCTCACAGCACACTGGTTGAAAACCATTGGCTTTAGTGGTAAATGTCACTGGATTAAGCAACCCAGAATCCAACCAATGTTCTGGGCTCACTGGTTCAAATCCCAACATAGCAAATGGTGAAATTTGAATTCAATAATTATCTGAAACAGTAGGCTAGCCGGATGATAATCATTAAACGGCTGATGATTGTCATAAAGTTCATCTAATTCACTAATGTTCTTTTCGGAATGAAAGTCTTTTATCATTACCTGGTCTGATAACATGTAACTCCAGACCCGCAGCAATGTCATTGATTATTAACTGCCCTCTGGTCAATTAGGGATGGGCAGTAAATGCTGGCTCAGTTGGTGTTGACCATAGTGTCTCAAATTAATAAGATTTTTTGAAATCCAAGCATTATACTTCACAGAACTATTCTGTCCATCGATTATTTGTTGTTTTACCATAATCACGTTAGCAATGGAAATTGTTCAGTCAAGTATTTGTCATTTTTTTTTAAACAGCCTTGTAAGAAGTAGCAGAAAGAGAGCAATTTTATATCCTCTGCCACAACTGGAGTTGTGCTTAATCAAAGAATTGAAGTGGTGCATTTTCCATTTTATCCTCCAGCAGTTTGACTTTGTTTCCTCTAGATGTTGCAGTCATGTAGTTTGCTGCCTTGGTTTCAAAATGGACAGGATTTAAAAAAAACAATTTTAAATGGGAAAATCCCATTTCACAATTCCCCAATGGGAAAACTTAAAAAAAAAATCACCTCAGGAATCTATCCTCCATGTTCCATCGCAGTACAAATTGTTTAATCTAATTTTATTCCCCAGCATAAAATTTTTTTCCAATAGCAAGTCGGTCTTGCCTTGGCAAGAACAGTTGTTGGTAGAGAGTGAGGTACAGTCAATTTCTGGAAAATTGGAGCACAGTGGGAATTTGTTACAGAGGGCAAGGGGTACTTTTTGCTTTTTTTGTGTGTATTTTACAAGTTGTAAGGAGTTTGTAAGAGTAAGTAAATTCAAGTTTAAATCTTGGCAAGTAAGGTCAGCTGAGTGGAATGTGTGACCTGTCATTTGGGAACATAGGAACAGAAGTAGGCCATTCAGTCCCTCAAAGTTGCTCCATTATTCAAGAATATCATGGCTGATCTATGACCTGACTCCATATGCCTGCTATACAAACTGACATGTTATCACTTACTGTTTGATAGTTCACTAATCTATTGATAGCCTGTTGTAATTTTATGCTGTCGTCAATACTACAATGCTGCCTATCCAAAAATCCAACAGATTATCCCAACTGAATGACACTGTTTCAAATTCCTGCAACAATCCCCATAAACACCCCTTGGCAAAAAGTTAAAATCAAACACACGGTCTTACAGGAGAGAGAGAAATGTCAGAGATTCAGCATGGAACACCTTCTTCCATGTCGTTGTTTCTTTGGATTCCCAGCTAACATCTGAAAGCAGCTCTGATCAGCCAGACTACTGAAGCCAAACCAGCAAAAAAACTGAGCTGGGAGAACTGGCCATTCCCCTTTCATTGTACAAGGGTTTTTAAAAAAAATCTTGGAAGCCTTTTGCCTGTTATGGCCTTAGGCAATCTCTTCTCTCTAATTAAAAGCTCTAAAACCCAGACTAATTGGCAACTCTGTCTTGTACAACCCTTTTGAAAAACACCAAGGATAACACAACCTTGTTAAAGGAGCAGCATCATCATACCTCTTCTCTTTAAAAAAAAAATCAATATTCAAAGATGGCTTCATTTTAAAACTCCTTAATCTTACACTGTTATTACACTGCAACATATGTATACATTGCATTAACAATAAACATGCAAACATGCACTATTACATTCTGTTTGCTTGTTTACTCCCGTCACTGAACACCTCTGTTTCTTATCCAAGCCTTGGTAATGCATCGGCAATCACATTTTCTTATCCTGCTACGTGCACAATTTTCAAATTGAATAGCTGTAACAACAAGCTTCATCTAAACACTGTCTAGAATTTTTGTCCTTCAATTTCTCCACAAATTTCAGTGGGTTATCAGTGCATATGATTGTCTCAGATAAATTACTGATAACATAAACATTGAAATATTGTAACACCAACACCAAGCTCAAAGTCTCCGTCTCAACCGTCAAATATATTTCTGCTCATGAAATTTCCTGGAGAAATACCTGATCGGTCTTTCTATCCTCTCATCATCTTCCTGTGACACAGCACCAACACCCACATCACTTGAATCGATATCCACCTTGAATTGCTTGACATAATTAGGTGTGGCTAACACTGGGGCAGAGGTTAACACAGCTTTCAAGCTGTTAAATGCCCTCTGATAGTCTATTGTCCACTGAAACTTCTTGCCTTTCTTTAGTAATTCACTGAGTAGAGGAGTCACATTGCTAAAATTTGGTGTGAATTTCCAACAAAATCCACTCAATCCCAGGGATCGTAATACTGCTTTTTTTGTGTTGATGGCATGGGAAACTGCACAGTTACCTTTTCTTATTGCATTCTGTAGGGCCATTTGTCCATGTTCAATAACGTAGCCCAGGAATTTGACTTGGGTTTTGGCAAATTCACTTTTAACCAGGTTTATCACCAAGTTTGCCTCCCGAAGTTGATTGAATAGCTGTGATAAATGTTGCAAATGTTCCGTCCATGTTTGACTAAAAATCACCAGGTCATCCATATGGACAATACAATTTGGTAATCTGGAAATGACCTTATTGGTTAGCCCTTGAAATGTGCTGGCACATTTTTCATACCTTTTTAAAATTGATATAGTCCATTCAGCATTATGAAAGCTAAAATAATCTTTGCTCTTTCAGACAGAGGTACCTGCCAGTATCCTCGGAGCAAGTCCAACTTGAAATAAGTTGCTTGTCCCACCTTTTCAATACATTCTTCCAAATGTGGAATTGGATATGCGATAGTTCACACATAACCGTTGGGTACCATCTGGTTTTGGCGCCATTGCTATGGGTGAGCTCCAGTCACTGTAACTCACTTCGATAATGTCATCTTGGAACATGTGTTCAGTCTCCTTTTGAATCTGTGCTAACTTTAGAAGGTTATGCCTATAAGGATGATGCTTAATTGGAACAGCATCTCCTATAACTAAGTGAAGCATATTTAGGTTAGTACTTCCCACCTTATTTCCATATATCTTCCCATGTGATAGCAATAACTCTTAGGACATTTTGATTGTCTTCTGGAAGTTAACTCAATAATTTATCCCAATTTTTGACAATTTCCTCATTGTGGAATTCAATTTGAGGAATGTCCAATTTTGAATCCTCTGAACTTGGTTCTTCACTCTGTGTTGTAACCAGTAACACAGTCTCCTTTTGTTTTCCTTCCCTGTCAAAATACCTTTTGAGCATATTCACACCACACTCTGTGAGATTTCTTTCTGTCTGGAGGGTCATTATCATATAGTTCACCTCACTCAATTTCCTTTTGACTTGATAAGGTACATTAAACCTTGCTTTTAAAGGTTCACCTTTCCCTGGAAGTAACACCTTATCCCCGATAGCAAATAGTTTTTGATTCCTTGCCTGCTTCCTCTTTCATTGTATGCTGTGATACTTTGAAATGCTGTCTAGCCAGCTCCCTGCCTCTCTTTAACTGTTCCCAAGATCTGACATGTAGTCCAAATATGTAGTTTGAGTTATGACTTAACAATTTCTCCTTAATCAATTTTAGTGGTCCTCTCACTTCATGCTCAAACACTAATTCAAATGGTCCGAATTTGGTCAATTCATTTGGTCCACCTCTGAAGGCAAAAAGTACATATGACATTCCTTTATCCCAATCATCTCGATAGTGTTGATTATAGGTCCTCAATAATATCTCATGCCACTTTTCTAGCACTCCCTGTATTTCTGGTAGTATGCAGTAGATTTGAATTGTTTTATCCCTAAGCTGTCCATAACTTTCTTGAATAATTTTGAGGTAAAATTTGACCCTTGATCTGATTCTATCTCTGTGGATAGTCCATATCTAGTGAGGGGCTTAGGAGAGCTCATATATGTATCGCCAAAAGTTGATTTGCAGGTGCAACAGGTAATCAGGAAAGCAAACAGAATATTGACTTTCATTGTTAGAGAGATTGAATTTAAGAGTAGGGAGGTTCTGCTGCAATTGTACAAGATGTTGGTGAAGTCGCACCCTCGGTATTGTGCGCAGTTCTGGTCTCATCACTTGAGGAAGGATATACAGGCTTTGGAGGCAGTGCCGAGGAGCTTCACCAGGTAGATTCCAGAGATGAGGGGTTTACCTTATGAGGAGAGGGTGAGCCACTTGGAACTGTACTTGCTAGAATTTAGGAGAATGAGAAGGGATCTTAGAAAAATAAAATTATGAAAGGGATAGACAAGATAGCGGCAGGTAAGTTGTTTCCGCTGGTGGGTGAGACTAGGGGATGTGACTTCAAGATAAAGGGGAATAGATTTAGGACAAAGATGAGGAGGAACTGCTTTTCCCACAGAGTAGAAGCAGTGGAGGCAGCTTCATTAAATATATTCAAGACACATTTGGATGATTTTTTCCATGGTTGGGGACTTTAGGGTTATGGGGTAATGCAGGTAGGAGGAACTGAGACAATGGATAGATCAGCCATGATCTTACTGAATGGTGGAGCTGGCTGGACAGGCCAAATTGCTGCCTCCTGCTTCTATTAATATGAAACTATGAAAAATTTGAGTAATTCCTCCATAACCCTATTAGCTGTGATATTGCGTAATGGAATGGCTTCTGTGAATCTCGTGGAAACATTCATTATTGTTAACAAATACTGATTCCCACTTTTTTGTTTTAGGTAAGGGTCCTATGCAATCAATTAAGACTCTTGTAAAAGGTTCCTCAAATGCAGCAATAGGTATTAAGGTGTGGGTTTTATTACTACCTGTGGTTTTCCAGTTACCTGACATGTATGACGTGTCTGGCAAAACTTAACTACATCCTTGTGCAGTCCAGGCCAAAAACAAATGTTTTTGTATTTTAGCTTGAGTTTTTCTTACCCCTAAATGACCTACTGGTAATTTGTGCGCTACCTGCAACATCACCTCCTTTCTATAACCCACTGGCAATATGAGTTGATGAACTTCTGTCCATTTCTCATCTGCCTGAATGTGTACTGGTCTCCATTTCCTCATTAAGACATCATTTTTAAGGTAGTAGCATTCAGGGATACATTCGGAATCTTTTTCCATGTAAGCCTTTTGATACAATTGGTTTAGTTTCTCACCTTTCTGCTGTAACTCAGTTAATTTCTCTGAACTAAAGATGTCTGCTTTGTCGTCAATGTGCTCCTAGGTTGTTTCAACCATTTCAGCAAACAGTCTTGGCTAATTCCACTGCAAGTTTCTTATCTGTACTCTTGGATCACTCCCATTTCAGCTGGTAACTTTGTGACCTTGTTACTACACAGTCAGGAAAAGTCCCAGGATATGCATCTTTTAATAGTTCAGTTGCCTGAGTTTCCACTGGCTTTTCAACCACAGTAGGCAGCACTCCTGTCTGTAAACCAGCCAAATCATTAGCAAGGACAAATTTTATTCCTGGAACTCTGAGTTTGTTCAGTACTCCTACTATGACTTCTCCACTCTTCACTGGACACTCTTACCTCACTTTACATAATTGAGCACTTGTCTTACCATGAATTCTTGTTATTAACACCTTTGCTGGTACATATCTCATCACCTTTCAACATCAAAGATTGAGAGAATCCAGTATCTCTTAATATTGTAACCTCCTTACCTGCTGCTCCTGGCCTATGTGAGTAAATTACCCTCGCAAGTATATGGTTTAAGAAGACCTGGCACTTCCTCCTTAACCAGCCTCTGACCAGCTTGTACATTCTGGTGCCGCTTTTTAGCCTCCACTGTACTTTCCATTACCACTCCAACAAAATTCACTGGCTTATCCTGTTTTCCTACATCTATCTTCCAAGCGTTCTTTCTCACCCACCAACACTGATTTCATGTGGCCTACTTTATTACAGTGAAAACACCGGAGCTTTTTTAACTTCTTTCTCCTTCAAGGGTTTCCTTTTTACCCTGTGGTAAATTATCCTTATGATCTTCACCGAGACCTACCTTTCCCTTACCACGTGAGGATTTTTCTCTTCCCCAATTTCTATCCTTCACGGATTGAAACTGACGTTGGAAGCCAAACTTTGATTTATGGACCAACTCATAATCATCAGCCATTTCAGCTGCTAATCTTGTCGTTTTAAATCTGCTCTTCCACATAAGCTTTCACTAGCTCAGGAAGTGAATTTTTGAACTCCTGTTAAATCACAACTTCTTAAGTTCAGATTCTCTCTCTCTCTCTCTCTCTCTCTCTCTCTCTCTCTCTCTCTCTCTCTCTCTCTCTCTCTCTCTCTCTCTCTCTCTCTCTTTCCTTTTTCTTTTCTTCTGCTCGGGCCTTCTTCTTTTTGTTCAGCTAAAAATCGTCTCACCCCGACTTTATCTTCGACCATGTTCGTCCTTTCCCTTTCGTTTATCTTCTAACTCTGTTACCTCACTTGCAATTTAAAATTTTCTAACTCCACTGCACTGTTTTATTTCTCTGATATACCCAAACATTACCATTTCAGCTTTCCTTTGGTCCCTGGTTAAACCCAATTCCTACCCTGTTTGCTAATTCTAAAGCTATATCCTTCCTCTGTCTTTCTAAACTTCCTTGGCAAATTTGGGAAACGTCTTCAAACCCCAGAACCTCTTGATCAATGTAAGAGCCATTTCCAAAGATTCTAATGGGCTTTCCAGCACATTTAAACGTTGAGCTATTTCAGTTAGAACAGCATCCTTCTTTGGAAACACCAGGAATTTCCATTCCAGCCTGTTTGCCAATTCCAGCAGCTTTGTCTTGTTTATCTTTTTGTAAAACCTCCAAAGTCACTTCTTCCACCCCCAGAAAGCTCCTTGTGACTGAAAGAGCCATTGGTATCCCAAGCACTGTTTTAACCAACCAAAATCAACACCCAGAACAAAAGACACTAACCTACCACTCGCTGCCTTTGAGTCCAGCAATCCTAATCCCAAATTGGAACTGTAGAGCCAATCCCAGGGCCCCTAGTCTGTTATGGACCAGGCCCAAACCCTCAAGACATTTCAAGAAAGTAGTCCATATCCTAACTTTTCTAGTTGTTTTAAGCAGCTGTAAAGTGGATATTCCAGAAGTGATGCAGCTGGTCCAACCACTTAGTGTTAAACAAAACAATATTTATTTGCAGAATTACCAAATGAAACACAAAAGAGAACAGAGTATAGATTAACTTAACCTATCCAAAAATCCAACAGATTATCCCAACTTAATGATGTTGTTCCAAATCCCCATAAACACCCCTTGGCAAAAAAGGTAAAATCAAACACAGGGTCTTACAGGAGAGAGAGAGATGGCAGAGAGATTCAGCATGGAACACCTTCTTCCTTGGAGCTGTTTCTTTCCCAGCTAACAACTGACCTCACAGCTGATCAAACCAAAGCAAACCAAACCAGAAAAAAACTGAGCTGGGAAAACTGGCCACTCCCTTTTCATTGTACAAAGGTTTTTTTTAAAAAAAGATTGAAAGCCTTGTGCCTGTTTTATGGCCTTAGGCAATCTCTTAGCTCTACTTAAAGGCTCTAAAACCCAGGCAAATCAGCAACTCTGCCTCGTACAACCATTTTGAAATACACCGAGGACAACGCAACCTTGCTAAAGGAACAGCATCATCACAGGTGACTGTGTGGAGTTTGCACTTTCTCCCCGTGTCTGTCTGGGTTTCCTCTGGATGCTCCAATTACCTCCCACAGTCCAACGCAATTTGGGTGATTGGTTGTGCTAAATTGCCCTGTTGTATTCAGCAAAGTGAGAGGCTAGATCGATTAGCCATGGTAAATTTGGGGTTATGGGGATGGAGTGGGTTTGGGTGGGAGGGTCAGTGCAGACTTGATTGGATGAATGGCCTCTTTCTGCACTGTAGGGATTTGTCAATTCTGTTGTATAAAAAGCAAAACCCTTCCAAGTCTGTGACTCTACCACCTAGGACAACAGGCAGCACTTGCATGGGAACACCACATGGTGCAAATTTCCCTCCAAGGCACTCTCAAATCTTGTCTTTGAACTTTCTCACTATTCCTTGTCACTGCGTCAACATCTTGAAACCCCCTTCTTGACAGCACTCTGGGTGTACTTCAAGGACTGTTGCAGTGGTTGAAAAAGACAGCTCACCACTGCCTTCTCCAGGGCAATTAGGAATAGACATAGCTGTCTGGCCTGCAATGCTCACATTTCATGATCAAATACCAAGCAATATACAAACCCGAAAATGCTAAAAGTAGTCAGCACATTAAGCAATATAAGGCATTGCTTAACCAGGTCAGCGAGCACAGGAGTGAAAGGTAAATGGGATTTGGGTTGAGGTAGCCATGAATTAATAAGGAAAGGTCATGTCTTACTACCTTAATTGAATTTTTTGAGCAAGTAACAAGGGGGTGCAGTGAATGTTGTTTGTGATTTTTTTGTGAGGCATATCACAAGGCCCAACATGACAGGCTGGTCAAAAAAGGAAAAGGCCATATAATACACAGGCATGTGGTGAGTTTGGTCTAAAGTTAGCTCAGCAACAGGAAACAAAAAGTAATGGTTGACGGATTTTTTTTTGTGTGTGTGAATGGAAATCAGTTTCCAGTAATGTTCCAATGTTGTGTCCCTTGCAGTTTGTTGTATATGTTAATGATTTAAAATTAAATGTGGGAGGCATGATTTCGAAATTTCCAGACAACTCAAAAATTTGCTGGATAGTTGAATGTGAAGTTGATAGTTGTTGACTGAAAGAGTCAGTGCATTTCATTTGACATTTTTCCAAGCTCAAGAAGGACAAGGTTAAGGAGTCTAAACAATAACAGGGGAAGACGGATTGAATGGGATATGAAATAACTACACAGAGGCCAGTATCCATTCACCAAGTTGCCCATTATTTACATGACTGTGCTAGGCCTGCTTGGAGTCAGTCCCTGATGTAAGAAGATTCTGAATCCCCTGTTTATATCTGTCAGCCAGGGCTCCCTGACTGGCCCAGGTTAACGACCCCAATCAAGGGTCTCGGTCAATATAATTTACCTGGTTCCAATCACTACAGGATGGAAGTGAGAAACCTTAGAGTACATGCCCACAGGTCCTAAAGGTTAGTAAGAAAGGTAAACATGACATCTCGAAGGCAGATGGGATGCTTTCCTTCATTGTTTGAGATATAGAATCAAACAACAAGATATAAAGCTGAAAGTATACAAGGCACTAGTTAGGCCGCAGCTTGAGTTTGGCACACAGTTCTGGTCACATTACAGGAAGTTCATCAATGCTTTAGTGAGAGTACAGAAGGGATTTACAAGAATATTGTCAAGGCTTGAAAATAGCAGCAATGAGGAAAGATTAGATAGGCTGGGATTGTTTTCCTTAGAAGAGAGGAGGCTGAAGAGTGACTTAAGGCCTTGAATGTGGGCCTTGAATATCCCAGGAAGACCTGCCTCTCCTAGTGGAGAGGTCAACCACCAGGAGCAGGTTTAGGGTGATTGCCAGAAGGCTTACGTAGGTAGGGAAGAAAATAATTTCTCACTCCATAAGGTAGTGTTTGCCTGGAATTTACTGCCCAGTTTGGTGGTTAAGGTGGAAACTAGCAACTCATTTAAAGGAAACCTTGATGTGCCTGAAGCACTGTAACCTGCAAGGCTATTCACCAGGTAAGTAGGATTAGAATGAACAATTTATTCACCTGGGACAGACAAGTTGGCTGAAAAGCGTCTGTCTTATTGTAACTTTTCTAAGGTTCTATGGTCTGCTGGGTGATTATGTGACAACTGATGATCACATGACATAGTTTAAGGAAAGAAGACTTTACTTTCATGTCGTATCTCCCATGGCTTTGTGATGTGGTAAAACACTTCACAGCTCATTAAGGGTTTTTACAGCGTCACCATTGTTGCAGAGTAGAGAAATGTAGCAGCTAATGGTTGCTCAGCAAGATTCCATAGACTGTAATAAGATATCACAATTTTTTTTCCAATTATGCTAGTGAAGGGTAAAGATTGGTCAGAATACATGGAATGCTTGCCTTCTCTTTGATTAAATGAGATCTCTACCTACACTTGAGAATGTCTAGAAGGGATTCTGTTGAACTTTTCACTTGAAAGCCAACTGCTCTGACAATGCAGTATTCCTTCCATGCTACATTGCAATACTATTTGCTCAAGTCTTCAGTGTAGGATTTGACATTGAATGGTATTCTAGAAGAATACTGTGGTCTTAAAGTGCCCCAGCTAACAATTCTCCTATGATCAAACTTAATTAATTGGTCATTTATTTCATAGCTGTTACGAAAGCTGGATTTTATCAAGTGGACGTCTAATTGTTTTCCTTAAATTTAAGATAAAATGAAGTAGATGGTGAGTGAGGGGATGGGATGTCCTGTTGAACTTATTGGGTCAAGACCCTGTGGCATGCTTAAGGAAATAAAGACTTTTTGAAATAAAAACTGAAAGATTCTTCACTCTGGGTTCTGAGGAAGACTCACTTGACACAACTCATTAACTCTGATTTCTCTCCACAGATGCTGCCAGACCTGCTGAGTTTTTCCAGCAATTTCTGTTGTTGAGACTTATTCAAAGTTGGGACCAAGTTTTAAAACTTTGGCACAAGACAACAGCTGACATTATTGCCACCTGAACTCAGACTTTTAAAATTAATTACATCCAGGGAGTTGAGGGAAAATGATTTACAGCTGATGCTGCAATGACAACCCAGGGAAACATCTGGACCCACAATACCACTGTGCAGCAAGACACTTCAAAGTAATTATATATTGTTTACATTTGAGACTTAATCAACTTTATTAACACAAATATTTTATTCTCGGCAAATTTATTATGATAATCAGAGTGCTGAATTCACCAAGAGACAGTATTCTGGATGTCGGTTTGCTCGTTGAGCTGGAAGGTTCGTTTTCAGACGCTTCGTCACCAAACTAGGTAACATCAGTGAGCCTCCAGTGAAGCACTGGTGGTATGGCCCACTTTTTGTGTGTCTAGGTTCCTTGGGTTGGTGACATCATTTCCTGTGGTGATCTAATTTCCTGGTCTTTTTAGGATGGATGTGTTGTCCCAGTCGAAGTGGTGCCCTTCTTCATTTGTATGTAAAAATACTAGCGAGAGTGGGTCATGTCTTTTTGTGGCTAATTGATGTTCATGTATCCTGGTGGCTAGTTTTCTGCCTGTTTGTCCAATGTAGTGTTTGTTACAGTTCTTGCACAGTATTTTGTAGATGGCATTAGTTTTGTTTGTTGTCTGTATAGGGTCTTTCAAGTTCATTAGCTACTGTTTTAGTGTGTTGGTGGGTTTCTGGGCTACCATGATGCCAAGAGATCTGAGTAGTCTGGCAGTCATTTATGAGATGTCTTTGATGTGAGGGAGAATGGCTAGGGTTTCTGGATGTGTATTGTCTCCTTAATTGGGCTTCTCTAGCAAACCCAGGCAGAATACTAGCCACCAGGATACATGACCATCAACTAGCCACAAAAGACATGACCCACTCTCACTAGTATCTTTACATATAGATGAGGAAGGACACCACTTCAACTGGGACAACACTTTCAACCTCGGACAAGCCAACAGTGACACATGCAAGAATTCCTAGAAGCATGGCACTCCAACTGGAACTCTATCAATAAACACATTGACTTGGATCCCATTTACCACAGCTGAGAAAAATAACAGGAAATTACATCACCAACCCAAGGAAACCTAAATGCATAAATAAAAAGCAGGCCATATCACCAGTGCTTCACCCAAGGTGACAAAGCCTCTGAAAATGAATATTCCAGCTCAGCGAGCAAGTTTGCATCCAGAACCTCAACCTGAGCTACAAATCTTCTCACAATGCACCAGACAGTATTCTGTGGTTGTAGAAAATCTGTAGCTGTGAGGAGCATTTTTGGAGGACCATTCTTAGCAGCACAGCATAGTTTCCAGTTCAATTTCCAAGTCAGCGAGTACTTACGGGCCCATCTATTGGTTCGCCCAGCAATTTGTACAGCAGGCAGCCATATGGCAAGTGTGATTGGTCAGTAGCTCCATTGCAACAGCAGCCAGTAGGCTTTCCCTGTTGTCTGCAGCTACAGTGGACAGGCGCAATGGAAGCACAATCAATCAGACTGGATCAGTTGCTACAGTATTAAGCCCATTACTATCAGATGTCACATTTGGGGTGGTACGGTGGCTCAGCAGTTAGCACTGTTGCCTCACAGAGCCAGGGACCCAGGTTCGATTCCCACCTCGCGTGACTGTCTGTGTGGAGTTTGCACGTTTATACCCATGTCTGCATGGGTATCCTCCGGGCGCTCCAGTTTCCTCCCACATTTCAAAATATGTGAAGGTCAGGTGAATTGGTCATGCTAAATTGTCCAGAGTGTTAGTGCATTTGGCAGCGGTAAATGTAGGGAAATGAGTCTGGGATAGGTTACTCTTCGGAGGGTCGGCATGGACTTGTTCGGACAAATGGCGTGTATCCACATGTAGGGAATCGAATGTCAGGAAGAATTTTCTCCTCTGTGAAGTGACAGAATAAATATTGGAAAGGGCAAATATTCCAATGGGTTGTCATCATCATCAGGGAAAGTGCCCACCCCATGGCCGACATTTCAGCAATTCACCTCTGGTGGGCAGGAGGACTCCATGGTAAACCTTCCCAAACCACTGCCAATTAAGTGATCAATTAACAACCACTTAACTCTTCACACTGCCGATGCAATTACCTCTGTTCCCAACAGGCAAGAAGAGTGGTAGGTGATGGCTGGTCATCTCAGATGGTTAGAGGGTGGTGCTAATCACACCAACATTGCTAATTCAATCCCCATACTAGGCAACATGGCTGGTTTCCAGCCCTTCATGCTTATAAGCCTTTGTGGCATGGTGGTAATGTTCCTATCTTTTGTCTGCGTGGGTATCCTCTGGGCGCTCCGGTTTCCTCCCACAATCCAAAAATGTGCAGGTTAGGTAAATTGGCCATGCTAAGTTGCCCATAGTGTTAGATGAAGGGGTAAATATAGGGGAATGGGTCTGGGTGGGTTACACTTTGGCGGATCGGTGTAGACTTGTTGGGTCGAAGGACCTGTTTCCACACTGTAAGTAATCTAATCTAATCTAATCTCTGAGCCAGGAGGCCCAGTAGTCCCAGCTACTCTAGAGGTATGTCATGACATGTCTGCACAGGTTGACTTAACAAAAAGAGCAGTGTCAGCTTTGCCTACTGGTGAAATCGAGCAGCTGCCTGCTGGGTTTGGTTGGTTCATTGCTGAAAGGTGCCTCCAGCTCTTACCTTCAACCTCCCCGAGCTCCATCTCCCCTTCAACCCCACCTTCCTTGATCTCCTCGCCTACCACTTCAGGGATTCAGCATTGCTGTGTAGGTGCAGCTTCAGCATCGGCTTGCTGATACACTGACTTCTGGTTCCAGAAATTGTTGCTGCACCTGAACCGTAGGTCCACAAAGCACCATGTGAGTGAGAGAGAAGGTAGTGCCTGTGGTGACACTGTCGCTCATAGCAGCTGTTGGCCTCTGCCCATCCTTAAGCTAGTTGGCGGTCATTGTCCCAGGGAGTAATGTGTTGAAAAACCTGCTCATTGATCACTTAGGTGCTGGCTGAGGTTACTGTGCAAGACTGACTTTGTCGACATCTCCACTCACCTGAGGCATAGTGACCCTTAGGTGAAACCACCACCAATCATCTCTCTCTAATGAAAGCACAGCACTAATGTCTGGGAAGACTAGGGCAACTTTACCAATGACAGTGTTGCCTAATAGGCACTTGATCTGATGTGGTTTCTTGGTGGTGGTGGGTGTCCAACAGCATGCTTTAAAAACAAATTGGAAAATCATACCCATCAGACTTCCAAAGCTAGGCAGGCAGTGGCAGTCCTCTATCAACAGCAGACTAGACTTGGCATTGTTGTGCTATTACATTTTTTAAAAAGCCTTTAACACTATTGGTGCTCTGTTATCCAAATCTGTAGCTGTCTCCCATGATTTGTTGAGGCACAGTCAGTGTGTACATATATTAAGGTGGGATTTTGAAGACCTATTCTCACTGTATTGACCTGTAACTGGTGTCTATGTGTCTCCAGTAATAATACCACTGCTATCTTGAAATTCTTGCTACACTGTTGGTAGAAAGATTCAGTATATTGCCTGATTGCATATTTCCAGTGGCTTCCTGCTAGTGCCAGGATAAGTTGATGACAATGAACCCTGTCTATCCCTGAGAACAGCAGCTGGTGGCAGGAATATGTAGACAAATTGGTCAATGTATCTTTGTTTAAATTGGCTCACTATCAAATCTGCCTCAGAAGGCACAAGAATGCTGACATTTGACATAATCATTGAGAAATGACTGTGTATGCTTAGAACTGTGAACCAACTGGAAAGTTTGTTCTACAGAAGTATCTATAGTGTAACAGCAATTGGCGTTCATGCTAGAAAACCCCTGGAAGTCAGTTGAAAATATAAATGAAACCAAGATTTCAAACTAACGTCATTGACACAACTAGGAATACCAGGATTAGTAATTAAGCATGAATCAATAATGAATGCTGCCATTGAAGTGATCAACTTACTGATGCACTGTTACTGATTCTCTAACAGAGAGAAAGCAGAAGGTAGGGATAAATGGGTCACTTACATGTTGGCAGAATCAGTACTTGTGCCGCAGCTGTTCTTAATGTGTATTCGTGATTTGGGGATCGGAACCAAGTGTAACATTTCCAAATTTGCAGATTTGCAAAGCTAAGTGGAAAGTGTGTTTTGAGAAAGATGTAACAGAAGATTTGGACAGGCAAGAACATGACAGATGGAAGATAATGTGAGGTTGTCCACATTGATAGGAAAAAAAAACAAGCATGCAGACTAGTTCTAAGCGGTTGGAAAATGGAGATGTACAACACTGTCTTTATCGATAAGTCACTGAAAGTTAATATGCAGGTACAGCAGTCTAATGGAAAGGCAAAAAGAATATAAGCCTTTATTGCAAAAGGATTTGAGTACAGGAATAGTGATGTTTTGCCTCAATTGTATAGTAGCTTTGTTAGACCGCACCTAGAATACTGTGTGCGGTTTGGGTTGGCTTAACTCGGGGAAGGTATTATTCCCCTAGAGGGAATGCAATGACATATTCCTTGGATGGCAGGACTCTCCTGTGAAGAAAAATTAGACAAACCGGACCTGCATTCTGTAGAGTTTCAATGAACGACAAGTGTTCACATTAAAGCTTAAAGGGTGAGACAGAGTAAATGCAGGTAAGATGTTTCTCTTGGTTCGGAAATCTACAACCAGGAAGCGCAGTTTAAAAGTAAGGGGGAAGCCACATAGATCTGAGATTAGCAGAATTTTTACTCCAAAAGTTGTGATCTTTGGAATTCTATACCACGGAATGTGGAGGCTCAGTTTTTGAGTGTGTTTAAGCTAGAGATTGATATATTTCTGACTACAAGTGGTGTGCAGGGTTATGGGCATAGAGTCAGTAAAAGGAATTGAAGTATTTGATCTAACATGATCATATTGAATAGCAGGGCAACCATGAGTGGCCGAATGGCCTGCTTCTGTTCTTGGGTTCCCAAGTTCTATCAAACCAGAATCATAGAATTTGGTTTGATAGTTCTAACTATAGTGAGAACCGAAGGCTAATTTCATTTATCAGGTTTCATTTATCACACAATTACATTATTGTGTGTATTTCTGTAGTTGTTAGAAATCATGAAATTGTGTTTATACAAATGCTTTTACAAACAAAGTAATCTGTAAACCTGATTACCTCAAGGCAAACACATCAAACAGCCTTTGGTGGTTATACTATTCTGAATCATGCTGTGTGTGGATGAAAAGTAGCAGACTTCTGGATATGTCACATCAAGTAACTCATTACCCATTCTTTTTAACATCAATATTTCTATTATCTGAGGACATCGTACACATTTATCAAATTTCAATTTTGCGGATCCAAAGATACTTTTGATGTGAAAATTCAAGCTGGTGCTAGTCAAAGCCTATTGTAAGCATTGGAAACTCTTAGCCAGGTGACTCTTCTGATGAAAGGTTATCTATTGGAAATAATAACTATTTCTGTCCATAAATGCTGCCTGAGCTAAGCATTTCCATCATTTTTATTTCTAATTCAGGTTTTCAGCATCTGTAGTACTTTGCTTTTGTCATAGAGATGTACAGCATGGAAACAGACCCTTCAGTCCAACACATCCATGCCGACCAGATATACCAACCCAATCTAGTCCCACCTGCCAGCACCCGGCCCGTATCCCTCCAAACCCTTCCTATTCATATACTCATCCAAATGCCTCTTAAATGTTGCAATTGTACCAGCCTCCACCATTTCCTCTGGCAGCTCATTCCATACACTTACCACCCTCTGTGTGAAAACGTTGCCCTGTGGGTCTCTTTTATATTTTTCCCCTCTCACCCTAAACCTATGCCCTCTAGTTCTGAACTCCCCGACCCCAGGGAAAAGACTTTGCCTATTTTCCCTATCCATGCTCCTCATAATTTTGTAAACCTCTATAAGGTCACCCCTCCGCCTCCGATGCTCCAGGGAAAACAGCCCCAGCCTGTTCAGTCTCTCCCTATAGCTCAAATCCTCCAACCCTGCCAATATTGATCCATGGCTTTCTTGTATTGATAAATTAATGAATAAGTTGCAATAAGCTGCCTGTGAAGGTTGATTGTAAGGTGAGATCTTTCTCAATCTCAAAACTCTCATTTTCTTTGAATAGTCTTTCAAGGTTTTAGAAAATCTGGTCCGAGATCTGAACTGGGTTGGAAAGTGTTAGGATCTAAGGTGATGTTAATAGTGGACAAGTCATATCTTAGAGTGCAACCTGGCTTATTTGATTCTAACCTTTTGGAGCCACAGGTGGACAGAATAGTGAAGAAGGCATTTAGTACGCTTGTCTTTATTGGTCAGTGTATTGAGTATAGGAATTGGGATGTCATGTTGTGATTGTACAGGATATTAGTTAGACCACTTTTGGAATACTACATGCAATTCTGATCTCTCTGCTGTAGGAAAGAAGTTGTTAACTTGAAAGGGTGCAGAAAAGATTTAACAAGGATGTTGCCAGGGTTGAAGGCTTTGAGCTGTAGAGAGAGGCTGAATAGACTGGGGCTATTTTCCCTAGAGTGCCAGAGGCAGAGGGGTGACCTTATAGAGGTTTATAAATCATGAGGGGCATGGATAAGGTGAATAGCCAATGTCTTTTTTCCCCAGAGTAGGGGGGCCCAAAACGAGAGGGCATTGGTTTAAGATGACAGGGGAAAGATTTAAAAGGGACCTAAGGGGCTAACGTTTTCACTAAGGGTGGTACATGTATGGAACGAGCTGCCAGAGGAAGTGGTGGAGGCTGGTACAATTACAACATTTAAAAGACATCTGGATGGGTATATGAATAGGATGAATTTATAGCGATATGGTCCAAATGCTGGCAAATGGGACTAGATTAGTTTAAGATATCTGGTCAGCATAGACAAGTTGGACCAAAGGGTCTGTTTCCATGCTGTTTATCTCTATGACTCTTTGATTCTGTGTCAGTTCTGAACATTTTGACAAGAGGCTGCTTATATACTTCTAACACAAAGTAAAATGTAAATAAGGAAAATAATGCAATAGAGAAAATGACAGGTTAGAAAGATTTCATTACAGATATCAGAACTGGATTCAAGTTCATGCTGTTCTGAAGAAGGGTCGCTCGACCTGAAATGTTAACTCTGATTTCTCTCCACAGATGCGGTTGATTTTTTCCAGCAATTTTTGTTTTTGTTCATGCTATTCTTTTTATCCTAGAAATATCCTTACTGTTATGACTGGAGTAGGAGGCATGCGGTGCTAATCACTTCTAAGTCAGAATGAATCTTTTGACTCAGTTGCCAAAATGGCTAATTGGTTGTGCCATCCAGAATAATAGACTTTCACCAGGTTTCTTTCATGGTCTCAAATTATACAGTTTATTATAAAACCAACCTTGTTTCTAAAAAACTAGTAGTGAAACTGGTTGACAACTAAGTTACAATCTGGAGTTAGAACTATACCTCCTTTTTATCCAAAACAAACACATTGGCACAAAATAAAAGACAACACCACTCTTCAGAGATGATATTTTAAAAAATCAAAAGGTAACAAATCAACCATCAAAGTGGTTGTGTTCCTCTGACCCCCTCACCGTATCCCTTCATGCACTGTCATCTACCCTTGTCATCTTAAACTGGGTTGCCCCCACCCCACCCCATCACCATTGGTGTCCCCTCTAAATCCCAGTACACTGCCTCCAGTCCCCAAATTTATTCCCCCAATTTTCCTACCACAGCAACGGCTCTGGTAATCCCTTTGACTTTCATTGAGTTGAACCCCATCCTCCTCATTGACTTGGACAGAGAACCCCAGTTGACTGATCTTTTCACAGCTCCCTAACACTCATAACCTGAATGCCTAGATTGGCTGCACTGGACCTGTATGATTGACCCTGGTCCACTTCTGGATTGAAATGATATGGAACCCTTGGCTCTGGACACCCTAATTAACAATGTGCAAGTCCCTGATCAGTTATCAAATGATTCCCATGACTTACTGTGTTGGAACCTCCTGACTGAAGGCCATCTCCCGTGGCTTGACCTGAAGACTGCTTCCATTAGACTTTGCACATGCATCAAACAAATGGTCTTGTAGCAATGTGTGTGTTATTTATGCTGCTGGCATATGCTGGTGGGCATGAGATTGGCATAGCATAGTGCAGTGCAGCAACACCTCCATCCCCTTGACTGATGACTGCTGACAACTATGACAAGCTGTCTGACTTTCTACCTGTGTTAAACAGCAAGGCAAAACGGGAGTACTCTGAGCCCCCATTAAGCTCTGACTAGGGGGACAAATTGCAAAAAGGCAAGGCAAGGAGAGTGGCTTTGAACTTTCAGGCAAGTGCAAAATAAATAAGCATTAAGGCAACAAGCAAGGACCCCAAGGCACATTCTGGCAGAATCCATGAATTGGGTGCCTGCAGAATGCCATGTCTGTGTGCCACAATCTCTCCTTTTGTCTTTGGCACTGGAAATCCATCACAGTTCTTACTTTACTTTTCTGGGGGCTACTTTTCCTTGCCCGACAGTGTGCCCCAAAAAGTTACATTTACTTTGGCAAATTTACTTTTTGTCAATTTTATGACTATTTATGTTTAAATATTCTTCTCTTGTTTGGCTGAGCACAACCAAATCAACAATATATACAGCACGGTTGCATACTCTTTTGATGACCATAGAGTCATAGAGATGTACAGCACAGAAACAGACCCTTCGGTCCAACACACCCATGCCAACCAGATATCCCAACCCTATCTAGTCCCACCTGCTAGCACCTGGCCCATATCCCTCCAAATCCCTCCTATTCATGTACCCATCCAAATGCCTCTTAAGTGTTGTAATTGTACCAGCCTCTACTGCTTCCTCTGGCAGCTCATTCCATACATGTAATATCCTCTGCATGAAAACATTGCCCCTTAGGTCTCTTTTATATATTTCACCCCTCACCCTAAACCTGTGCCCTCTAGTTTTGGACTCCCCCACCCCAGGGAAAAGATTTTGTCTATTTATCCTATCCATGCCCCTCATGATTTTGTAAACCTCTATAAGGTCACCCCTTAGCCTCCGACACTCCAGGGAAAACAGCCCTACCCTATTCAAACCCTCCCTACAGCTCAAATCCTCCAACCCTGGCAACATCCTTGTAAATCCTTTCTGAGCCCTTTCAAGTTTCACAACATCTTTCCGACCAATATTCCAACAGCGGCCTAACCCATCTCCTGTACAGCCGCAACATGACCTCCCAACTCCTGTAGTCAATACTTTGACCAATCTACCTGCGACTCCACTTTCATGGAGCTATGAACCTGCACTCCAAGGTCTCTCTGTTCAGCAACACTCCTGAGGATCTTGCCATTAAGCGTATAAGTCTTGCTAAGATTTGCTTTCCCAAAATGCAGTACCTCACATTTATCTAAATTAAACTTCATCTGCCACTTCTCAACCCACTGGCCCATCTGATCAAGATCCCATTGTAATCTAAGGTGACCTTCTTCGCTGTCCACTACACCTCCAATTTTGGTGTCATCTGCAAACTTAACTAACTATACCTCTTTACTCTCATCCAAATAATTTATATAAATGATGAAAAGTAGTGGAGCCAGCCCTGATCCTTGTGGTACTCCGTTGGTCACAGGCCCCCAGTCTGAAAAACAACCCTCCACCACCACCCTCTCTCTTCTCCCTTTAAGTCAGTTCTGTATCCAAATGGCTAGTTCTTCCTGTATTCCATGAGATCTAATCTTGCTAATCAGTCTCCCATGGGGAACCTTGTCGAATGCCTTACTGAAGTCCATATAGATCACGTCCACTGTTCTGCCCTCATCAATCCTCTTTGTTATTTGTTCAAAAAACTTAATCAAGTTTGTGAGACATGATTTCCCATGCACAAAGAAAGTTGCTGCTGCATTTTTCTTTCTGAACACATGAGCTAACATTGGTAAAATTTATCCAGAATTACGAATGCTGATGCTTCTTTAGCTGCATCTATCAATGGAACTTTCCAATATTGCTTTAACAAATCAGTTTTTGGCACAAACCTTGCTTTTCAGTCCTGTCAATACAGTCATCTAGTCGTGGTTTGGATCTGATTCCATCTTTGTTACTGCATGGGCTTGTCAGTAATCCATGCTTAATTACTGTGACCCATCTGGTTTCAATATAATTACAATAGGTGAGTTCTAGCGCCTGTGGAAAACAGTAATGAGAGAATTCCTTTTTTCCAGTCCATAAGATATTCAAAACAGTTGGCTTTAATCATGGTCTTTAAAGTTTAATGCCATCTTTACATTGCTCCTTGCAATTATCGATGATCAGCTGAAGACACATAGTTTGATTCCCAAACTGTGCCCTATTTCTTTGACTATTTCTGATGTACAATCTGATTTCAGTTGACATATTTTTCAGGGTAATCTATATCCTGAATCTAAGAGCAAATAAATAAATATTTTTTCTAATATTTCCATTGTACATCTTGCTGAAATTTTCACCAAAGGCACCCACTTAGGAAATCTTGTTCAAACATATGTAATTCTTCAAAAGGTTCCCACCTTAAATAGTTCTTCAAATGCTGGTAACAGAATGAGGGTGCAGGTTTCATTGACTGTTGAGTTTTCCCTACCACCCTAGCACTGTCATGTCAGGAAACATTTAACCATGTGTTTATGCAATCCAAGCCAATAAAAATGATTCAGCTTGTGTTTTCCTACAACCTGAGTCTCCTGTCAATGAACTACCGCTTATTCCTGTTGGCAGATATCAGCAAAGTGTCCATTTTCTCATTAGCACTTTGCCTTTTAAATAATGCACTCACTTATTGGTTCTTGTTCACTTTCAGTTTTGACACAGCTCTGTCAACTCAGGATCCGTCTTTTGAATTTCTATTAAAGAATATATTTCTATTGAATTTCAATTAAAGAATAAACATGGATTCTCTTTTATTTACATGCTTTTAACTCAGGTCTTCAAACATAGTGTTAGGTAACCACATTTCCACATCCTCTCCATTTTCTATAAGATTCTTCCTGTTCCGGTCTAATTTTGAGCCTGAGATCTAGTCACAAGACAATCAGGAGGCAATGCAGGATACTCCTCCTCTAGCAATTCTGTTTCTTTTATTTTCACGGGTTGTTCCATCACACTCATTAAGCCTAATATTTTATCATTCCTCAAGATAAAATCAATTTCTTTGACAGGGATTTGCTGTACTACCCTAATTGTAAATTCTCCACTTGGTAAGCTACTCTTTAATCCAATGTAATATATTAGAACAACTTTGTAAACTCTGTGTATACTTTCATTTTTTTTTCCTTCCTTATTATCTCCTCTGGTAGACAAATTATTTCTTTAGACAGTATTAGTGACTGATTTGCCTTAGTGTATCTTAATATCTTTATTGGTTTGTCCCTTTGATGAGAAGAGTAAGATACTATATCTCCTTTATATACACAATCTTTAAAAATTTCCATAATCAGTTGACTTATTTTGTTGAGAAGTAAGGGATAACTTCTCCTTTTGACATATACTGGACCTCCAGCAGCCTGACTATCTCTCACTATAGTCAAAGACACATTCTCTTGACAAAACCGAGCCATCTATCCCTCCCATCTATCCCTATCAAAAAACACTAACATATCCTGATACAACTTTTCTAAAGATTATTTAGGCATTCCTACTATTTTAATAGTTTCCCCATTTCATGTCCAGCCGTTCTAATATGGCCGGTCTTATTCCAGCAAAAGCATATTATTTACACATTTTTGCTTCTTGTCTTTCTCCTTAATAATGTTCGCATCCTCCTTTTGTTCCCAAAATCGAATCCCTTTTCTATTGCCAGATTTATTATTCCTCCATTTTCTTAATAAAAGCAAAATACTGCATATGATGGAACAGAAACAGAAACAGCTAGGGAAACTTAACCGCTCCGATACCTTCTGTGGTGAGAGAAACAGAGTTAATGCTTCAAGTCCAGTATGATTCTTCTGAAGAACTTCAGTTATGTCCAATTTCCTTGTTAATTCTTTTGACCATTTTCCAGCATGTAACTGTATGCATGAGGTACCATAGGTATCTACAGAATTGCCTTTTCTGCAATCTGTGATACTTCATGCTCATATAAATAAGTCTTGAACATTTCCAGAATATTATTTTAGGATTCGTCATTCTTGATGATTTCTCTCACATTCTCAGTGTTTTTTTTCCTCCAACTTCAGAAATTGATCCCAAAGCAATTCTTTCTTGCAAATTCAACAAATGATTGATTAAGATTTCTTCTTGTAGTTCCAAGTTTTAGTTGGAATGATTCAAGAGCTTAATGTCTTTTACATTCAGACTATTAACAAAAAAAGCCATCCAACCTTTCAAAGACTGGGGCATATTTTCCATAATTTTCAAGAACAATGCACAGCTCAGAGCATTGGATAGAGGAGCTATTAACATTTCAATGGAAACTCAGAGGTAGGAATTAGTCTATGCCCTTCAATAGAAATTGGACTCTGCACTTCATCAGAATAATTGAAATGTGCTCCCATTAGTATCTTGCCAGGCAGGAGATGGCAGCAGCCCTGAGGAAAATACTTGAAGTAGTGGGAGGAAGGAACATTATTATTAAGATAATACATTTCCTTGTCTTCCTGCTATGGAAAGATATTGTTAAACTTGAAAGGGTGCAGAAAAGATTTACAATCAAGTTGCTGGGACTAGAGGGTTGGAGCTGTAGGGAGAGGCTGAGTATATTGGGGAGGGGGTAAACCTTCTTAGAGGTTTATAAAATCATGAAGGGCATGAATAAGGTGAATAGTCAAGGTCTATATTTCCCAGGGTAGGGGAGTCTAAAACTGGAGGACATGGGTTTAAGGTGAGAGGGGAAAGATTTAAAAGGGACCTGAGGGGCAACTTTTCCGTGCTGAGGATGGTGTATGTGTGTGGAATGAGCTCCCAGAGGAAGGTGCAATTATGTTTAAAAGGCATCTGGATGGATATATGAATAGGAAGGGGTTAGAAGGATATGGGCCAAATGGGACTAGATCCAGTTAGGATATCTGGTCAGCATGGACGAGTTGGACCAAAAGGTGTGTTTTCTGTGCTGTACATCTCTATGACTCTTAAAAAGCTCCAGCCTTGAATATTGTTCTTTTTTAATCACTTTATTGTCTGCAAACTATCAAAAAACACTAACATTAAGATCCAGGCTTCTTTAAACTTCATAGTTAGCATATCAAATAAGATGAAATACCGTTCATTCCCTCATCTCTAAATTTAGACACTGAACAAAGATTTTGTTTTGTTAAATCAAATTCCTCAGTGGTATCTGAATCCTCCTCTGAATGACTACCTTGTCTGTCTTCCTTTACTCTCAGCTTTGCTCTAGCAAAGTCATGTCTGACCTCACTCTCTCTCATTCAAGCTTTCATATTTCTATTTTCCTTTACCTTTCTCATTTCTTGTTAATTCAAACCTTTTCACTCAGTCTCCATTTGGTTTAGTCTTTTTTTCTCTTTGTTTCTCTTCCTGTTTTCCCCTTTTTAAAAAAAAATCTGTTTTAGCTAGACTTTTTTTTTGTTTCACCCTAAATATTAGCTGCAATGCATCAATATTAGGTTTTTCTTCTTTCAAGTCTAAATGTTGATTGGCTTCATAGAATCCCTACAATGTGGAAACAGGCCATTTGGCACAACAAGTCCACATTGACCCTCTGAAGAGTATCCCACCCAGACCGATTCCCTTACCTTATTACTCTACATTACCCTTGATTAATGCACTTAGACTACATATCCCTGAACACTATGGACAATTTAGCATGGCCAATTCACCTAACCTGTACATCTTTGGACTGTGGGAGGAAACCAGAGCACGCAGAGGAAACTCACGCAGACACAGGGAGAACATACAAACCCCACACAGACAGTTACCTGAGGCTGGAATTGAATTCTGGTCCCTGACGCTGTGAGGCAGCAGTGCCAGCCACTGAGCCACCATTATGTCTTTAACAATAACACAGAAACAAAGAAAATAAGAGGAAGAGAACCATTGTCACTGAGCTTATTTTGTATCCAATTCACCACATTACCCTGTATAGGTGGAAGGAGGATAAGGTGAGGGTGATAAGGTGAGGGTGATAGGCCGGAGTGGGGGTGGGGGCGGAGAGGTCAGGAAGAAGATTGCAGGTTAGGAAGGTGGTGCTGAGTTCGAGGGTTGGGACTGAGACAAGGTGGGGGGAGGGGAAATGAGGAAACTGGAGAAATGAGTTCATCCCTTGTGGTTGGGGGGTTCCTAGGCAGAAGATGAGGTGCTCTTCCTCCAGCCGTCGTGTTGCTATGGTTTGGCGATGGAGGAGTCCAAGGACCTGCATGTCTTTGGTGGAGTGGGAGGGGGAGTTGAAGTGTTGAGCCACGGGGTGGGTGGGTTGGTTGGTCCGGGTGTCCCAGAGATGTTCTCTGAAACGTTCTGCAAGTAGGCGGCCTGTCTCCCCAATATAGAGGAGGCCACAGCGGATGCAGTAAATGATGTGTGTGGAGGTGCAGGTGAATTTGTGGCGGATATGGAAGGATCCCTTACCTATCGTATTTCCAACACCCCTCCCCCAAGTCCCTCCTCCCTACCTTTTATCTCAGCCTGCTTGGTACACTTTCCTCATTCCTGAAGAAGGGCTCATGCCCGAAACGTCGATTCTCCTGCTCCTTGGATGCTGCCTGACCTGCTCCGCTTTTCCAGCGACACATTTTCAGCATTATGTGCTGACCGAGCAAGTTCATTTGAATGCTTTTCAATGATTTTGGACTTCCGTGTCTTTCACATTGTTAATATCTCAATTAATATTAGGATAGTTGAAGTTAATAATTATTATTACCCGATTGTTCTTGCAGTCAGAAATTTGCCAACATACTTGCTGTTCTACTTTCCTCTTACCAATTCATTGCATAATCCCTACTTTTAACACACACACAATATAAATTCAGTTTGAAATTATACACTCTTATAAATTCTGTGGCTACAAGAGCAAATGGCGTTGGAAGTTTTGGAATGAATTACTCTGCTTCTGGTTCCACAAAGCCTGTCAAACATCTACAAAGCACAAGCAAGGAGTTTGATTGAATATTTCCCCGCTTGGTGGAAATGCCACCAGCTGCAACTTTCCTCCAAGCCACATTCCATCTTGACTGGGGTGAAAACCTTGGAATCACTTCCTAATAGCACTGTGCATTCTTACACCACATGGACTGTAGTGACTCAAGAAGGTCACTCACAAAAGGTAATTGGAAATGAGTAATAAATGCTGGCCGAGCCAGCGACACCCAGAACCCATGAGCAAATAAAAAAAGATGATTTGTTTTTATTGGTTACTGCTGTGGATTATAGATGTTGCATGCTTTCTATCAACATGAGTTGTTCTAAGTGCTAAAATATTGTGGACCTGTTTATCATAGAATTCCTACAGTGCGGAACAGGGCCATTTGGTCCATCAAGTCTGCAGAAACCCTCCTATGAGCATCCTGCCCAGAACCCATTTCCCCCAAGCCCACATGGTTGTTTTTTGTTACAATAACCTGCACAATTTTGGATTGTGAGAGACACAAGAAGAACATGCAAACTCCACACAGCGCCCTAGGCTGGAATCAAACTCCGGTCCCTGACACTACGTGGCAGTAATGCCAACTGCTGTACCTCCATGACCTAGTTAGTCTAATGTGTCCATTTCTGTAGATGGACCATCACTTGGAAATTACTGGATCATTTTTACTCAAAAATAGAGATTTGTTAACAAATAATTTAGTAAAAAAAAAGGTGCTGTTTTGGTTTGTAAATGCACGTAATTGCAAAAACAAGACATTTAAAAAAAAAAGTGTGGTTTTCTTCACCCTTCTTAACCCTTTCTATGCATTCCTCTCCTTTACTCCCAAAGTTTTGCCTTTCAGCAGTATAAACTTTTCACTGTGATTTTGATTTCATGTAGTCTGTTTCATGTAAGCTGCAGCTGAACTACATACAATGACCTGTATATATCGCTTACAAAAAGAGAGCAGGAAAAATTCAGCGGGTTGAAAAATCTGTGGAGAGATAAACAGGATTGATGTTCTGAGTCCAGTGATTCTTCATGAGAATCCATACATATCATTGAGCTAATGGAGCAATTTTTTTTCCGTCTTTTTTAATCTGTTCGCCATCCAGTTGTTGTCACAAGACTTAATGGCATTTCAGACGTTTGTAATCCCTTGTTCCTGAATACCTGGGGCCATTTCGAAGGACACTCAGTGTCAGTAGCCACCTGCATCCCATGGTCAATTAGTGGATGTAGCTGAATCTTGGTTGGAACGTGATATTAACTCCCAGGTATTAAAATCTGCATCTTAGACATTTCAGTGGTTTCTGTGTCTGCCCACACATTTGGGGCTTTTGCACACCATTTCTGGCCCTGTTAAATTCAGAATGGTTGAATTGAACATTGCAGAAAGTGTCAGTTAAGGACTCTGCCCTTTCTCCTAGACTTCAAATATTTTAAAAATATCTATCTGCTTATTTAAAAACTATATATACAATTTCAACCATTTTCTCTTGTTTGCAGAAGGTTGCTAGGATCTGAAATTATATGAATCTGTCCTTTATATTTGCGGCTTGGTAATCTTTTTGTGTACGTTTTTATTAATTTATGGGATGCAGGCATCAATGGCTAGGCCAGTGTTTATTGTGCATCTCTAATTGGTCTGTTGATGATCCCCTTTCATCAGTTTGCCATTGATCGAGAGTAGATTGGTAGGGTAGTAATTGGCTGGGTCAGAATTGTCCAGATTTTGCGCACACTGGACATGTCTGGCAAGTTTTCTGCACTTGCCCAATAATAATATTAGAGTCATAGAGATGTACAGCATCCAACCCGTCCATGCCGACTAGATTTCCCAACCCAATCTAGTCCCACCTGCCAGCACCCAGCCAATATCCCTCCAAGCTCTTCCTATTCATATATCCATCCAAATGCCTCTTAAATTGTTATATTGGATGTTGGAAATAGCTCTCCTTTCTCTAATTCAACAAAAGATTTTTGTAATTGCGAACACCACTATCCATTTTCTTCTTAATTAACTTTTAACAATTCATATTACTCTTTCTCTGTTCCCCATTTATACCTCTGCTTCTTGTCATCAACCTGTTCTGTCCGCTCTGATTTGAACACCTTTCCCAAGGTGAAATGTGAAGCTTATGTAACTGACCATAATGTTGTTCTTGAATATTCAGGTTAATTATTGGTTTGTAACCGGTTACTGTTGCCTCTTTGCTTTTAGTATACCTCAAGATAGCCTTTTAGTTGTTGCAAGTTGAAAGTCCAATCGTCTACCACATGGCACTAAGTACTGACAATACAAGATGGCTGCTGTAAGAGATGACAGCTGTTGTAGTTGGTAGTGTTGATAGCCTCCTTCTGAGGTTAGCACTAAAGCATTTTGTTGAGGGTTTATGCTGCATTTATTTCATTCACTGAAAGGCTTGTTAGTACTTGTTGCTGACACTGGATATGATGAACGGGAAAGCCCATATTGTGATTAGCTCAAAATTTTTATCTTTATCCACCTATCAAGTCGTCCCTACTTCCATCCATCCATCCACCCCGAAAGAAAAATTGAGAAGAATTAAACTTATTAACTGTTCAGTTAATTCATATGATTCAGAGTGTTTGATTATTTTCTTACAAAATTTTAATTATCTGAATCTCATTTTTCCACTTTTCTCTAGATGGAAGCATGAATGTGGTTCACACTAACTGACGGAATAATTTGTCGGTTGCCATGACAGCCAGCCATTGCAGTCACTTGACTGAGGTCCTTCCAGACTGCACTAGCTTAGTACCTTTAGTAAAAACAGTGGAAGATTCTGATATCGTGAATGGGCAGCCACAATATGTGATGCAAGTTTCAGCTAAAGACGGGCAGTTACTATCAACAGTGGTTAGGACACTGAACACACACAGGTACGAGAAATTTTATGTAACGATTTTCAGCAATGCAAAGGAAAATAAAATATTTTTTGGACTCTGATGTAAATAATAATTTTTTCAGATCTTTTATGGTTACTGATGTAATCTGATTATTGTGTCTGAACTTTGATTTCTAACATAAATTATGTTGCTTAGTCTGCTTACTGACCTTGTACTTTGGAAACAAACATTGATTTTTCTTTCCCCCAGACAGCTAGCATAGTTTTTGCTGCGCAACAAGGCTGTGTTTACCTTAGATGCAGACCAGATACCTAAGAATGGATTCTTTCCTTTTAATGTTTCAATCAAATCCTTTTAACCCTTAAAACTGCTACATGCAACCTGATTTCAATGGCAGATACAAACAAATTACATGGCAAGAAACAGTGCCATTTTTTGTGGTGCTGTCATGAACATTGCAAGCAAATGTGCATTTTAAGGGCATTATTTAGGCTACATTTACATTACAGCCGTCAGGATGTGACATTGCCTAGCTGGGACCTTATTTCCTGCCTCAATACTTACTTTCTAACTGTTAATGTCCTTATTGGGAGAGCGCTTTGCAGGTATTTAGATAAATGCCACCTCATAGTTAAAAATCTATATGAAGCGAGTGGAGCAATGAGAAGATCTCTACTGATTAGCTATGGATGTTAATACAAGGTACATTTATGGGGTCTTGGATGCATTAGATTCTCTGAACATATACAATATCTTTGTGGCATTAGCCTGAAACACCATAACATAGCAAACCAAACTAGAATAAGACCATCCTCTAAGGAGACTTCTGCTTCAAATTAGGAACTTGAAGCGATTAAAAAGCATGAATGAAGCAAAGCAGTTTCTAAGTCTGAAGGCACAATAACTAGAGGATGTAAGTGTTTGGTTAAACAGCCAGAGGCGACTTAAGGAAAAGAACATTTCTACGCAACAAGTGGTTGGCATTTAGAACATAATATCCATAGTATACTGGATAAAGATTCAACTGTAGCTTTCAAAAAGGAACTGAATAAATATTTGAAGGAGAAAAATCATTGCAGGGTTTGAAGAAATTGAAGGAGTGTGGGACCAATTGGATTACTGTTCAAAAGATCTGGCTAGAGACAAAAAAAAATTGCAAATACTGGAATCCAAAGTAGACAGGCAGGAGGTTGGAAGAACACAGCAAGCCATTCAGCATCACGAGATGGAGAAGTTGATGTTTCAGGTTCTGAAGAATGGTAACACCCGAAACGACTATTTCTCCACTTCTTAATGCTGCCTGGCATGCTGTGTTCTTCAATCCTCCAGCCTGTCTACACTAGTTCAAATGATCTGAAGCAGATACGGACAGGTTGATCAGATGGACTGATCAGTGGCTGATGCAGCTTGGAAGAAATAACCAGAAAAGGGAGTATTCAATGGCAGGACAAAAGGAAGCTCAGAAGAACAGACGGATCTTGGGATGCTGGTCCACAGATCCCTGAGGGTTATCAGACAGTTTGATAGGATAGAAGACGAAGGGAATGCTTGCCTTTCTCAGTCGTGGCAGACAGCAGAGAGCTTATCTTGAAGCTGTACAAGAATTTGGTTAGGCCGCAGCTGGAGTGCAGTGCGTAGTTCTGAGCACCACTCAATAGGAAGGATGTGATTGCACTGGAAAGGTGTAGGGGAGATTCACCAGGATGTTGTCTGGGATGGAGTATTTTAATTATGACAAGAGGCTGGGTAGGTTCAGGTTGCTTTTTTTGGAGCTGAGAGGGAACCTGATAGTGGTGTATAAAACTATAAGGGGCATAGACAGAGGAGCTGTTCTCCTTAGTTGGCAGGGTGAATAAAAATGGAGAATAATTTTAAGGTGAAAGGCAGGAGGTTCAAAGGGAATTTGAGGAAAGATCTTTACACCCAGAGGATGGTGGGGGTCTGGAATGCACTGCCTGGAGGGTTGTTGAGGAGGGAAACTTCACCATCTTTAAAATGGGTGAGTAGTTGAAATCTCATAACATTCAAGACTATGAGCCAAAGCTGGAAAGTGGGATTGTTGTAGTTAGGTGATAGATTTTGTCTCTGTCAGTGCTGACTGATAGGCCAAAGGGCCTCTTCTGTACTGTATGATTGTATGGCAGATATAATAGGCTGAGAAACCTATGCTTACTATTCTCTGATTCAATTCAGAAAAAATTTGGTTCCAAACACTGGATGTATGTCAGTTGCTTCGGGAAGTGGGCAGTTGCTTGACAGCAATGATAAATGTGTAGAAAAGATGTTTAGTTAACAGCTGTAAAATGGTAAACTCAAGCTTTATTCATTGATATAAGAGAAAAAGACTGACCTTATAAGGCTCTGACCCCGAGATGAGCCTTGGGCTTGGGCTACAACAGCACACATCAGAGCATTGGCTATGGTGGTCAGTCCTATTGGTTAATGGCACTCCTGATTTGCCATAAACTGTCAGGGCTGACCACCATATAAGGAGGAGATCCCTGCCTTCAGTAATAGAGAAAAATAAATTAAAACTTGAATTGGATTGACAGCAAATTTCTTTAAGCACAGTTAAAATCATTTATCACAATGCGCACAAAAGCATGAAATGAAAAATTTACCAAAGAGAAGGAGGAGAGGTAGTCCCTAAAGGAGCATAGTCTCTTTCGAGGTGGGTTCGCTGACTGCTTGGCAGCACTTTGTATTTTCCACCAAAAGAAGTGGCTCTTGCTCAATCCTTTTATATTGAAGGAAATGGGTTTTTAAATTTAAGTCTGGAGATATCTGGAGGGCCAGTTCATCAATGAAAGGGAAATTGACAGCTGTGAGCACATTCAATAGTTATTTAATTCCAGAAAAATGGATCCTTATTCATGCCATAAGACGGCGATGCTTCCCCTCTTTTGCCAATCTTGGAAAATTATACAGTAATGCATCATTTAAAAATTTTCCATTTTTCTCATCTGATAACTGACCATGACTGAGTGAGATAATCCCCTTGGAGTGGATTGTAGGATTTTAATTAAACTAAACTTCATTTCATGTGAATCATTGGTGTGAATAGACTGAATAGTCTAGTGTCAGGAATGATGATCAGAAAGCTATTAGGTTATGGTTTAAAAAAAAAATTTCCATCTGGATCAATGTCCTTCAGAGAAGGAAATCAACAATATTTACTTGTCTGGATTACATGTAACTCCAAACCGATATCAAAGTCGATGACTCTTATGCTGTGCTCAGAAATGGCCTAGCAAGCCATTCAGTTGGTATCAAAGCATGTTAGCCTGTATTTCAAAGGGAATAGAATAAAAGAGGGACAAGTTCCTAGTCAGACCACAATTGGAATACTTATCTAAGGAAAGATATACTGGGATTAAAGGCTGTGCAGGGAAGATCACTAGGTTGATACTATGTGTAGAGGGACCATTTAGTGAGGAGATGTTGAGTAGATTGGTCCTCTATTGGAATTTAAGGGAGTGAAAGGTAACTTTATTGAAACCTACAAGATTCTTAGAGGACTTGACGGGTTAGATGTAGGAAGGTTGCTTCTCCTTGTGGAAGAATCAAGGATCGAAAGACATAATCTTAGAATAAGGGGTCACACATTTAAGGTTAAATTTAGAAGGAATTTCTTCTCTCACAGTATGGAATTCGTTACTACAGAGGGCTGTCGAGGCTTTGTCATTAAGTAGATTTAAAGCTGAGATTGACAGATTTTGCATCAGTGAGAAAATCAAGGGTTTTGGGGAAAAGACAGAAAAGTGGAGTTAGGGTTTATCAGATCAACTATGATCCCATTGAATGGATGACCTACTTCTGCTCCTACATCTTATGCCTTTAGGAAGTTACAGAAAATTCAGAAACAAATAAAACCAGACGGACTACCCAGCAACACACTGCCCCAGTCAACTCAACAAATTCCTCCTTATATTGACATGAACTGCCCCACAGACAAGTCAAACAACAGTGTGACATAGTCATATTTAGTAAATTATAACTGACAGTTATTGTGCCAGAGGCCTCCATTACTGTCCCTGAGTATGTCCTGTCTGCCTGTCCTGCTGGCAGAACTAGAAGTGGTGACATAGCAATGTACATTCAGGAGTGGTTAACCCTGTGAGCCCTCAACATGAATGCCAGACCTCATGAAATCTTTGGTATCAGATCAGATGTGGCCAAGGAATCTTTCTATTGATTATCAGCTTTCACCCTCCTTGAGCAAGTGACTAGTCCTCCGTGTTGAACACAACTTTGAAGCACTGAAGGCAGCACAGAGGAGGTAGGTGGTGAAGGTTGAGATATGTAGATAGTGCCGAGAGATAGGAAAGTATGTAGAGGGCACAAGCGATGAATATGGATATCGGTTACTGTTGTGGACCAACCCCACCAAAACATTTCAAGGAAGTTGGGCAGCACGGTGGCTCAGTGGTTAGCTTGGCTGCCTCACAGCATCAAAGACCTGGGTTTGATTCCCACCTCTGGTGACTGTTTGTCTGTCTGTCTGGTGTTTGCACATCTTTTGCATGTCTGCGTGGGTTTCCTCTGGGTGCTCTGGTTTCCTCCCACAGTCCAAAGATGTGCAGGTCAGGTGAATTGCCCATAGTGTTAGGTGTATTAGTCAAGGGTAAATGGGTCTGGTGGGTTAATCTTCGGAGGGTTGCTGTGGACTTGTTGGGCCAAATGGCTTGTTTCCACACTGTAGGGAATCTAATCTAATTGAAGTAGCCCAGACCCTAACTTTGCTAGTTATTTTAAACAGGTGTACAGTGGGGTATTCAGGGAGTGATGCAGCTGGCCAACCACTTAGTTTTAAACAAAACGGAATTTATTTGCAAGATTACCGAATGAAGCACAAACAAAAAGAACAAAATATAGAACAACTTAACCTATCCGAAAACCCAACAAACTACCCCAATTTACCAATGCTGTTCCCAATACTTGCAATAATCTCCATAAACACCCCTTTGCACAAAAGGTAAAATCAAACACAGGGTCTTTACAGGAGATAAGTCAGAGAAAGAGGAAGATCAGCATGGACCTGCTTCTTTGGGTCCAGCAGCTTCACAACACTGACCTGACTGCTTTCAGTGAATAGCCAGACTGCCAAAAACCAAATCAACCCAGAGAAAAGCTGAGCTGGGGGAACCGGCCACTTCCTTTTCATTGCATAAGTGTTTTTTTAAACTTGAAAGCCTTTTGCCTGAGGCAGCTATAATCAAATTGGACTTAAAACCCACCCAAAACCAGACTTTTCGGAACCTGTGTTTTTACAAACTCCTGAAAAAAACCCAAAGACAACAGAATCTTGTTAAAGGAGCAGCAACAACACCGTTACGAATGGGCGAAAGTCCGGTACATGTCATGTAGTGTGGGAAAATGTGAAGTTGTTCAGTGTGTTAAGTTTGAGTTAAAAGTTGGAATGGAGAACAACTGCAGAATACTGAGGTGCTGAGAGATTTAGATGTTTTTAATACCTGAGTTCAGAAGACTGGATCGAATTTTATAAAATCCCAAATAATCTTGGGAATGTGGATGTGCAATGGATGATTCCTTATAGAGATGAATCCAGAACTAGGGCACACTATTTCAAAATTAGGGGTTGACTTTTTAGGACAGATGTGAAGAAAAGTTTCAGAGGTTTGTGCAACTTTGAAGCGCTCTCTATCTCAGACTGGGTGGATGCAGTGCCATTGAATATTATTAATTCCTGTTCGGAAAGGGAATGTAAGTCTGAAGAAGGGTCACTGGACCTTAAACGTCCATTCTGTTTCCTCTCCATAGTTGCTTGCCAGACTTATTAAGTTTCTCCAGCAATTTCTCTTTTTGTTTCAAATTTCCAGCATCCGCATTTCCTTGTTTTATCAAAATATGCTATGATGGGAATATGGAATTCAAACGTATACAGAGTCCATCACCACCTACATTTTCCAAAACAACATACTTGCGATCTTATTGATTAACAGAGTAGAACTGAGAGGTCAAATGTCCTACTTTCAAATTCTTGTATTTGACTGTTCTTACATTTTAGTTCTCCACCATCCTGATTTAAATTTTAAAAATACAAACATCAATATAAAGTTAGCCTGAAGCAGTGTGTTTTAGAGCAGTAAGATAGTGCTATTTTCTAGGTCTATAGATTGTTAAGGAGCAAAGATGGCCTTTAGTACAGTGATGTGTTGTTCCTGGTGGATATTATGGAGATTTTCCATGTTACTGATGATTATGACTGCAGGAAGTGTCTTTGATTAGATTAGATTACTTACAGTGTGGAAACAGGCCCTTCGGCCCAACAAGTCCACACCGCCCCGCCGAAGCGCAACCCACCCATACCCCTACATTTACCCCTTACCTAACACTACGGGCAATTTAGCATGGCCAATTCACCTGACCTGCACATCTTTGGACTGTGGGAGGAAACCGGAGCACCCGGAGGAAACCCACGCAGAGACAGGGAGAATGTGCAAACTCCACACAGTCAGTCGCCTGAGGGGGGAATTGAACCCGGGTCTCTGGCGCTGTGAGGCAGCAGTGCTAACCACGGTGCCACCGTGCCGCCCACTTTGGTTGCAAATCCTATCGGATCGAATGGATCAGTTGGAGCAGCAGTTAGAGGCCATGAAGAATTTACAGCAGCTAGGGGGTGTGATGGATGGCAGTTGGAGGGAGAGAGAAAAACCACAAATAGAGTCAGGGAGATTGATTACCTCCGGGAAAGATAGGAGAGGAAGGCAGGTCATGCAGCAGTCTATTGTGGTTATCCCCATCTCAAACAGTATGTTGTTTTGGAAAATGTAGGTGTTAATGGACTGTCAGGGGAATGTAGCATGAACAGCCAACTTTCTGATACCGAGACTGGCTCTAATGTAACAAGGGGTATGTCAGGTTCCAAGCAATCGATTGTGATAGAAGACTGTGTAGTCAGAGGCACAGACAGACATTTCTGTGGCTGGCAGCGAGAAATTAAAATGGTGTTGCCTCCCTGGTGCCAGGATCAAGGATATCTCCGAGAGAGTGCAGAATATTCTCAAAGGAGAGAGGGACCAGCAGGAGGTAGTTGTGCACATTGGAACTAACGACATAGGAAGGGAAAAGGATGAGATTTAAGGGAGAATATAGAGAGTTGGGCAGGAATTTTAAAAGGAAATCCTGAGGGTAGTAATATCTGGATTACACCCGATGCTACAAACTACTGATCTCGGGATGATGGTTGCATTCCCTCATGTTGGGAATGGTTGCTGCCTGGCACTTGTACAGTGCAAAGGTTGTTTGCCACTGATCAACTCAAGCCTGACTGTTGTCCAGATCTTGCTGCATGTGGGGGCACAGGCTGTATTTGAGGAGCAGAACATAAAAGTGGAGGGAAGGTAACAGAAGTAGCTGAATGCACTTGAGGGTCTCTGACACTACCCTGAGGAACTTCTGCAGTGATAAACTGGGGCTGAGATGAATGTTTTCTAGCAACCACAACCAACCTCCTTTAATTTAGATATGCCTGCAGCCAGAGAGATGCTACCCACCCCCTGTGATCACACTTGACGTGCATTTTTCTGGAGCTTCTTGATGGTGTACTTGGTCAAAAACTGTTTTGATGTTGAGGACCGTCATTCTTGCTCTGTCTTTTTGGAATTTAGCTCTAATGTCGCAGGTAGACAGGACGGTCAAGAAGGTGTTTAGCATGCGTGCCTTCATTGCTCAAACCTTTTGAGTAAAGGAGTTGAGATGTCATTTTGAGGTTGTACAGGACATTGTGAGGCATCTTCTAGAGTACCACATGCAGTTCTGGTCACCCTGTTATAGGAAGGATATTATTAAATTGGAGAGGGTTCAGCAAATATTTACCAGGACCTTGCCAGGAATGGAGGGTTTGAATTATAAAGATAGGTTGGGACTACTTTCACTGGAGCATAAGAGGTTGAGGGGTGACCTTACAGAAGTTTATAAAATTGAGGGGCATAGATAAGGTGAATGGCAAGAGTCTTTTCTTGAAGGTTGGGGAGTTCAAAACTGGGGGCACATTTTTAAGGTGACAGGAGAAAGATTTAACAAGGACGTGAGAGGCAAACGTTTTTACACAGTGGTTCATATTTGGAATTAACTGCCAGAGGAAGTGGTGAATGTAAGTATAGTTACAACATTTAAAAGACATTTGGACAGGTACATAATAGGAAAGATTTGGAGGGATATGGGCCGAATGCAGGCACATGTGGGACTAATTTAGTTTAGGAATGTGGTCTGTGTGGACTAGTTGGACCGAAGGGTCTGTTTTCATGCTTCATGACTCTGATTAGTGAGTGTAAGGAGGAGAGAGCAGGTGAGTGTGTGGCTGAGAAGCTGGTGCAGGGGATAAAGGTTCACATTTTTGGGTCATTGGAATCTCTTCTGAGGTAGAAGTGACCTGTAAAAGAAGGACCGATTGCATCTGAATTGGAAGGAGACTAATATACTGGCAAGGAGATTTACGTAAGCTGCTCGGGAACATTTAAACGAGTAAGGTGGAGGGTGTGGAACCCAGGGAGATGATGAAAGAAAGAGATCAGGCTGAGACTGTTTGACTTTCTCCTTTTCCCAAATCTACCAGTCAGGGCAGGCAAGAACAAAGCAGAGAATGAGGTAGGACTGATAAATTAAAGTGCATTTATTTCAATGCAAGAGGCCTAACAGAAGGCAGATGCACTCAGGGCATGGTTAGGAACATTGCACTGCAATATCATAGCAATTATAGAGACATGGCTCAGGAATGGACAGGACTGGTAACTTAATGTTCCAGGCCACAAGTGCTAAAAGAAGGATAGAAAAGGGGACAAGAGAGGAGGAAGAGTGGCATTTTTGATAAGGGATAACATTACGGCTGTACTTAGGGAGGATATTCATGGGAGTTAATTCAGGGAGGTTATTTGGATGGAACTGAGAAGTAAGAAAGTGATGATCACTTTATTGGGATTGTACTATAGACACCCCAATAGTGAACAGGAAATGGAGCAACAAATTTGCAAGGGGATCTTAGTTATCTGTGAGAATGTTAGGGTGGTTATGGAAGGGGCTATTTTCCCTTCAAAAGCTGAAGGATGACCTTTGGAGAAGTCATGATTCAGAGATGCCGGTGTTGGACTGGGGTGTACAAAGTTAAAATGACTTTTCTCCTGACTCTTTGTTCTGAAGTTGTACTTGAGTCCCAGGCTCACCTAGTGACAGAAGTTTGTTAGTGCAGGTGATTCTGCCTGCATCAACCAGTTTCTGCCACTTAGTGAACTGAAACTTCATTAACTATTTATATATATATATATTGTAGTCTGTTTCTTTACTTATAGAGTCAAAGAGTCATAGAGATGTGCAGCACGGAAACAGACCCTTCGGTCCAACTCGTCCATGCCAACCAGATGTCCCAACCCAATCTAGTCCCACCTGCCAGCACCCGGCCCATATTCCTCCAAACCCTTCCTATTCATATACCCATCCAAATGCCTCTTAAATGTTGCAATTGTACCAGCCCCCACCACATCCTCTGGCAGCTCATTCTGTGTGAAAAAGTTGCCCCTTAGGTCTCTTTTATATCTTTCCCCTCTCACCCTAAACCTATGCCCTCTAGTTCTGGACTCCATGACCCCAGGGAAAACATTTATT
This sequence comes from Chiloscyllium plagiosum, assembly GCF_037043375.1. Lineage (NCBI taxonomy): Eukaryota > Metazoa > Chordata > Chondrichthyes > Orectolobiformes > Hemiscylliidae > Chiloscyllium > Chiloscyllium plagiosum. The sequence continues at coordinate 78,931,455 of NW_028270140.1, forward strand.
TATGTCTATTTATCCTATCCATGCCCCTCATAATTTTGTAAACCTCTATAAGGTCTCCCCTCAGCCTCCAACGCTCCAGGGAAAACAGCCCCAGCCTGTTCAGCCTCTCCCAGTAGCTCAGATCTTCCAACCCCGGCAACACCCTTGTAAATCTTTTCTGAACCCTTTCAAGTTTCACAACATCTTTCCGATAGGAAGGAGACCAGAATTGCATGCAATATTCCAACCGTAGCCTAACCAATGTCCTGTACAACCGCAACATGACCTCCCAACTCCGCCAGTTCTGTATCCAAATGGCTAGTTCTCCCTGTATTCCATGAGATCTAACCTTGCTAATCAGTCTCCCATGGGGAACCTTGTCAAATGCCTTACTTGAGTCCATATAGATCACATCTACTGCTCTGCCCTCATCAATCTTCTTTGTTACTTGTTCAAAAAACTCAATCAAGTTTGTGAGACATGATTTCCCACGCATAAAGCCATGTTGACTATCCCGAATTAGTCCTTGCCTTTCCAAATACGTGTACATCCTGTCCCTCAGGATTCCCTCCAACAACTTGCTCACCACCGAGGTCAGGCTAACTGGTCTATAGTTCTCTGGCTTGTCTTTACCACCCTTCTTAAACAGTGGCACCACGTTTGCCAACCTCCAGTCTTCCGGCACCTTATCTGTGACTATCGATGATACAAATATCTCAGCAAGAGGCCCAGCAATCACTTCTTTAGCTTCCCACAGAGTTCTCAGGTACACCTGATCCGGTCCTGGGGATTTATCCACTTTTAACCGCTTCAAGACATCCAGCACTTCCTCCTCTGTAATCTGGACATTTTGCATTGTTTTCTTTTTAATGAATACATGCATTTTAAAATGTACACCAGTTCAACTTATTGTTTAGTTTCTGCTGAGAAAGGTTCTAAAATACCAAACTGTACAGATATTTTTATGTTTAGAGATTTATTTTGTTTTGCAAGTTTTTTCAGCTAGTACATAATACTGCAAAAGTATGGCACAGTCTTTCAACTACTGCACTGTTTTATCCAAGTCAGAAATGTCTGAAGGAACCTAATTCCATTTCTAACATCAAGTGAATCTTGGGTTGCCATAGAATTTAAAGTCACGATTTTTCAGGAATGCAACCATATCTTTAAGTGAGGCATTGTTGAATTTTCTAAGAAAATACAGGGTATATCAAATTAGATGATTCCATCAGTTTATTCTCCATCAGCAAAGTGAGGGAAGATGTCTTCGGCTGTGTCATAAAACAATTTTTTAAAGAAAATGTCTATCACTGGATGTGGGCGTCATTGGCAAGGCGCTATTTATTGCCAATTCTTAATCACCTTTGGGAAGCTGTTGTTGCAATCTGTCTGGTTTCTCATAATAAACTGCTTTTTACTGTTAACTTTGTGTTCCACCAGATGTCATTTCAGCCTTTGTGCAAGCATAGACAAAATTGCTAAATTTCAGAAGTGAGGTGAAAGTGACTGTAGTTGACATTAATTGAATGTGGAAATGAGGAACTTGATTAAAATTGAAGTCAAGTGGAGTCAGAGTTTGGAGATGGGCGAATGCCTCTATGGTTGGAGTTACACCTGGTACAAAGATAGATTGCTGCATTGGAGGACTATCATTACAGCCCCAGACATCTCTGTAGGGTTTCTTAGGGTAGTGTCTTAGGCCTAACCAACTTCAGTTGCTTCATCAAAGATCTTTCCTCCATTATAAAACCAGAAAAGGAGTTAATTGCAGTATTAGGTATCACTTGCAAGCCTTCAGATTTGAAAATTGTCAGTGCATGCATTCACAGAGAACTGGATGACATTCAGTCTGAGATTGATAGTGGCAGGTAGTATCCAGTGCACACAAATGCCAATCAATTGCCATCTCCCCTTTTTTAGTTTTCAGTAGCAAGATTATGGGTCTTGGCACAGTGGCTCAGTGGTTAGCACTGCTGCCTCACAGCACCAGGCACCTGGGTTCAATTTTGTCTGTGCGGAGTTTGCACATTCTCTCTGTGTTTGCGTGGGTTTCCTCCGGGTGCTCCGGTTTCCTCCCACAGTCCAAAGATGTGCAGGTCAGGTGAATTGGCCACGATAAATTGCCCATAGTGTTAGGTGCGTTAGTCAGGGATAAACGTAGGGGATAAGTAATGCTACAGAGGGTCGGTGTGGATTTGTTGAGCCAAATGGCCAGTTTCCACACCGTAGGGAATCTAATCTAATCTATTTGCTGAATCCCTCACTATATTAACATGCTTGGGGTTACCACAAGCCAGAAACTTATCTGATCCAGCCGTATCAATTATGTGGCTATAAGAACAAGTTAGACGTTGGGAATTCTGCAAATAACTCATTCACCACAAAGCCTGTAAAACATTTGTAAGGCAAAAACTGGGAGTGTGATGGAATACTTTAGGGAGGTGACAGCCTAGTGGTATTATCACTGGATTGTTAATCCAGAGACATTGGTAATGTTCTGCAGACCTGGGTTCAAAATCCACCATGACAGGTGGTGGTAATTTGAGTTTAATAAAAATTTGAATTAAGAGTCAAATGATGGCCATGAATCCATTTATCGACTGTCTGAAAAACCTATCTGGTTCACTAATGTCATTTAAAGAAGTAAACTGCCATCCTTACCTGGTCTGGCTTACATGTGACACCAGCAAAGTGGTTAACTCTTAACTGCCCTCAGGCTGATGAATGCTGGCCTAAGCAGTGACATCTATATCCCCATGAATGAATTTTTTTAAAAAACTCTCCAGATACCTGGATGGGTACATCTCTAACAATTCTCAAGAAACATCCACAGCAACTCATTTTATCAGCACTTCATGCACCATCTTCAAAATTCACTCCGTTCACCACTGATATACGGTGTTTAACATATCCAAGATGTACTACACAACTCATCAACAGTACCTTCCCAAATGATCACCTCCACCACCTAAAATGGCACACACAACAATGGATTGGAACACTACCACCTGCAAGTTTACCTGTAAACTGTGTGCAATTCCGACCTGAAATTACAACCGTATTACTACTCCTTCACTCTTGACTGGGTCATACAAAAGTCATGGAGCTCCTTCCACAATAATACTGTGAGTTACCACGTGCAGATAAACTGCAGCAGTTCAGGGAGACTGCTTCTCACCACCCCTTAAAGTGTAAATACCTTTTGGCCTTGTCATTGATGCTTGGACCCCATAAACAAATTAACAAAATAAAAGTCTGCAATGATTTAAATCCATATTCCAGAGATTAACAAATGCAGCATTTGAGTCCTGAATTATTCATATGCTTAAAAACCTTGTTTCCAAGTGCACTTTCTGCCACCTTTTTAATTTAAATTTCTATGATCACATTTGTACTGAAAACTGTTTAAACTAAACTGATCATAATAGCATCCCTCACCGTAATTAATTTCTAATCCAGAGCCCCAGCACCATACTCATTCAGTTGTTTGGTAAAGAAGAAGCATTTCAGTCCTCAGGTTCAGCTTCCAGAAGCTACATTTTGCTTTAACTAAGGAAGAAAGAAGAAATACTTGAAATATCCTCTCATTCTTTTAAATGTCCGTTGTCTTCAATTATTTTGGACAATTGTGTTCGGTGCTACAGATTAGAATCTAATTAATTGCATTATAATTTGGATTTTATACTGCTATGTACTCTTTTAGTACTGGGAAATTATTTTAAAAACAGTTTTGATATTAATAAAAGCCTGTCATTTTGGCTATCCTCTCTATTGTTTTGAAGCTGGCATTGATGAACCTTTTAATGTTTGCAGCACCCTCCATGACCGACCTATGTGCCGGATTTGCCATGAAGGCAGCAATCAGGAAGATCTGCTCTCCCCCTGTGAATGTACAGGAACTCTAGGAACTATTCATAGAAGCTGCCTAGAGCATTGGCTTTCATCTTCAAACACCAGTTACTGTGAACTCTGCCACTTCAAGTTTTCAGTGGAGCGTAAACCTAGACCATTAATAGAGGTCAGTATGTCATTCCTGTCTGCAGAAACTGGGACACCAAAAATAGCTCCAGACAAATAATTTACACATCTTTTTTTAAAAAAATGTATGATTGCGTAAATCCTAGGTGGTTTATCTATCGGCCACAGAGCTATTTTCAAGGACGAGTTCTCCAGTTTGGTCTCATTTCCTGTTGAGGTAAAGTAGGGGAAGCTTAATTCCTTGTTTAACTTGAGCTAAATCTGATAATTACACTGGGCCTGAAAGGACAGTGTTTCCTGCTCAGTCTGATTATCCATCACTTTAATGAGCACATGGTTCAGAGTTTTTCGATAGTTATTTCCATTATCTAAGCAGGACAATCAGGAACAGCCAGTTTCCCTGTGAATTCTCATTCTCTAAAATAAAGCTCTCAATTTAAATTTCTCTCATGGCCTATTAAGAGGCCTTCAGTCTTCGCTTTTGTTCCAATATTTACATGTAGAAAGTATATATGCAAATTTTATTTTTCTCTGACTCCTAAGAATGCAGCTGTATAATAATGAGCATTAAATAAATATTTGCATTGTTTCATTATAACTCTTCTAAAATCATTACTTTTATTCTCAGCATGATCTACTCATCAAAACAGTGCTCCTTTATGTACTTTTTTAAAAGTTGCCTTTTGTTCATCTCTAAAACAGAAAATACTGGAATGCAGGTTTACATTGGTTGATTTTGTACTGAAAGACTATTTATTACCAAAAAGTTTCTGAACTGTGCCAATCAGAAGAGATGTTTGAAAATGTTTATCCAGTATTACACAAATGTTTATCTAATAGTTAAGATTACAAATGAAAGAGAGGGCTCTTGTGATCCAGTAGTATCGTACCTTCCTCTGGCACAAAAGGCCTGGGTTCAAGTCCCACCTGTACTAGAGGTGAATAATAACATCTCTGAACAGGTTGGTGAGAAAGTATTTGTATGTGAAAAGAGGGGGAAATGTGTCATTTGTTTTTTTGGACTATATCATGCCTCACCAGACCTTGTTTTCATGTCAAAACTGCTCACTACCCCAGGAACATCCTGGATATCTAGAATTATTGCCTGGGTTTCTTTACTGCAATGCATGCTATCTTGTTAAAGCCTCTATCTTTCCTTCTCCCATCTGCTCCTTCAGCAATTATGAAGAGCCCACTTATTATTTCTTCGCTGGTATTGAGACAATTTGTTCAGCTGACGTTGCTATATACCCCACTCCCTTGTCCCAGCCTATAAAACCTTTTATATTTGCAACTTCTATCTGCTTTTCTTTGGACTCCATTCCCATTACACCTCTAACCATTTAAATCCTGTTCCTAGCCCCCATAATAGCTGACATTAAAACAGTCACTGTTTCACCCACCACCTTCTTTTAAAACTGTAATCACCACTCCCTACTTAAAAAGAAAGCATACTATATTCCTCTGACTTTCTGAACTGCATCTCCAACCTTTGACTTCCCAAGTCCTTGAACCTATTGTGAGCTACCAATTCCATAGTCAATCTTGCATTCCCCTTCACCAGTCCTGCTACAGCACTGAAATGGCCCTAATCAAAGTCATGAAAAGACTTTCTCTGATTGTCCCATCTCATCCATCTCTATGCTGACTGACTACCAGAAGCACCCTGGTCCTTCAGTGCCTTGCCTCTCCCTAGCTTAGTAATACTGTCTCACTTGACTCTTCTTTTAGCAAGAACATGCCCTAAATTAACTTCCTTTCTCTTTTATCGTTATTACTTGAGTTGCTGAGGATTGTTCTTTGGCCACTCCCTTTATTTATCTACATGCTACCATTTGGTCACACCAACCAATGGCGTGAATCAGGTTCCTATGTATGTCGACAACATTCAGCTTGTACTTGTTCCCCATTTCTCTTGAGTTTTTGCTCCCTTTATTTCATCAGTCTGCTTGTCTGACACCTTATCCTGAATTAACTGCAAGTTCCTCCAATTTAACATGAGGCCAAAGGCATTTTCTTTTGTACCAACAACAGACACACTCCGGATACCAATTCCATTCCATTTCAGTTTCTGTCTTCAATTCATCATGACTTTTGTAACCTATTTCATCTTTAGTTAAACCCATTTTGTCTTTGCTATCTTCTTCAACCTTGTAATACTGCCTGTCCAAGATCATACTTGTGATAAACTCCTTTTTAAAATCATCAGTCACGTTCACAGTGTGATACACATATAAATACACAGAACCTTGGTTCACGTAGGCAGAAAGTAACAAAATGTGTCCTGTTGATAGCCAGTCGCTGCGGTAACCCCGTGGAAACCTGGGACCAAGCAGACCAAGCCGAGTCTGAGAATTAAGATAGATGGGTAACTGCATTTATTGCATCTCCATGCCAATGATGGCCCAATCAATCAGCCCTTTCCTCATGCTTTCTAAAATGGTGTCCCTTTGTTCAAGTCTGCTTCTTATGTCCTGGTTCTGATGAGTGCAAAATTAAAAGCTTCAAGCTGCCTGTCGCCTTTTAACAATGTTTAAATTCTGTACGATCAAGCAATACTTTAAATTCAACGAATGAATAAATCTGGAATTAAAAGCTCATTGCAGTCGAGGTGGCTGTGAAATCTTAAACTCTTCTGGTTCACAAATGGCCTTTTAAAGAAGGAAATCCACCACCCTTGCCTGGCCTGGCCCACATGTGACTCCAGACCCACAGCATTACGATTGCCTTTAAATTATTTTCTGAAATGGCCCAGTAAGCCGCTCAGTTCAAGAGCAATTTAAGAATGGGCAACAAAAGCTGGCCTTGCCAGTCACATCCTTATTTCACAAATAGACGTAGAAAAGAAGAACGTGGTACCTGTAGCTCACCCAGGATTCTGTGCCTAGTGCTCGGCAGGAAGGACAATGGCTTGGTAGTGGTTAAATTTAGCCTAATAACATTTTGCTTCCAATCATGACCAGAGCTTTCTGAGTCAATAGTGGTATCCAGGGTGCACTGTACTGAGGTATGAAAATTTCTCTACAACATTGAGACTGGGCCATCAACAGTAGCAAATTCTGAGGCAATAACATGATTTCTGATGAGTTTAACATCTAGTTCAAAGTCTGCCTTATGAGTAACTAATTGATGCTTTGGCTGAATCTATAGGCTCAACTTTGTAGGGATCAGATGATGGTTTCTCCAAGAGCAAAGTTTTTAAGTAGCATGAGTTAGCTTGGTATCAGCCTTTCTCTCCCATCTAGCTCGTTCATAGTCATGGAGATTCCAACATTTAAATCATGGATGTTGACAAATTGTCATGTATTTTCTGTCAAACATTTACCCATGCCTATTGGCACCTATAAACTACAATCCCAATGTCATCTTTGGAACCTTCATTCTTTTTAATTCCTCCAAAACTATGTGGTGTACATCGTATCCTTCACCAATTCATCTTCAACCATCACTCCATGCTCCCTGACCTAACTGATTCCTGGATCTCCGACTTGAAAGGCAGTAATCAAAATATACACTGTTTCTCATAGGATTTTCCCATTTACCGGGTAAAATGGATGTTTTCTCCCCCTTCACAGGCTGTTGTTATCACTCTGTTGAAAATCATATTTCAGCTGCTGACTGACTAAATGTCTGTGTCATCTTAAGATGATAGTTCTGGTAAAATGGCAAACACGCTTTTTGAATGTTCGTCTTTTCTTCTGTGTCTACTAACCTGAACTGCACCACCACAACCATTTTCCCAAAGTGACCAGTCATGGTAACTTGTTCTATCTACTACATTTATTGATTTGTGGTATTGAGTAAGGGTTGGTTAATGCAGCTTGCTGCCATCAATTCTCTTTTGTCATTGCTTTGTCTTGGATCTCTCTAATTAGAGGATACATGCCACAATCTTTTCCCCAAGAAGCACTGTTATTCAATAACAAAAAGATTTATTTCAGAATAGCCAAAAGTACAACTGCAATTGGTCAAACAAAGCTACCATGACCTTTGGGGAGCTAGTACAAGTACATCTGCTCTCTCTCTGAAAGCTAGATTAGAACTTGTTGGCTGAGTGAATGGTGGCAGTGGAATCCTCTTGTACCCACAATACTGGTCCGGTTCATTGTGTGGTCAGTGGTAACTCGCTGGTTGTCCATGTGAGTCAGTGACAGTAATGCCATTGAATACTAAATGAGATGGCTACATTTGTTTTGTTGGAGTTTGCTATTGCCTGGCACTTGTGTGGCATGAACGATAAGATTTATTTTTCTGGGAGTAAAGGAGGAGGTTTAATAGCTAAATTCAAGTTTGACTGAATTTTGGTAGAATAATTAAGGTGAAACTATTGCTTCAGGCGAAACATGAAATTTTAGCTACCAGAGAATTTTGCATCACTCATTGATATTTCAATGAGCCAAGAGGAATGTCAATTTGTAGCATATGGATAGCTTTTGGAATGGCAGTCCAATGTGCAGGATACATGAACAGACTGAGAAAGTCTCAGATTCAGAAAGCGAAAAATAGTAAGCTGTGGACAGAGGTGAAAAAAATATTCTGGGACAGAGGAAAGAAACCAGAAGTGTCTCAGAGGAAAAGATAAGGAAGATTGTTGAGAAGCAGAAATATATACACATGAAGAAGAAAAACAGTCAATTTCCATTTGAAAAACCATGAGAGAACTACAGAGGTGGCGAGTGCTGTGAGAAAGCATTGGAAATTAACTTGAAATGTAGTTGAAATGTGAGGATATGCAGGTTCAGTGGCTAATTCTTTCCACTTCTCATCACCTCATCTTGCCCCCTCCATGTGGAGGAACATTTCCGTTTAGGAATGGGGATAATAAAAACTGGGGACCGTGAAAAAACTCAGGACTGGCAGCATCTGTACAGAGAAAAGCAAACAACTTTTTGAGTCCAGTGTTCCTGTTTGAGACTGGAGGCAGCTAGAAATGAGATGCACTTTATGCTCTTGAAAAATAGGATGTATCAAATCGAACAAAGAAGAATAGGTTGGGAGGTTAAGAGATTTTTTAAAAAAAGGCAATGATGTTATGAAATGAGGCAAACAGGTAGTAATGGCTGTTGTAAATAAATAAAGTGTTGCCACTTGACTTTCAAAATGTCTGGTTTTAGCTCAACAGCTGATCAAAGTGCCATAAGTAGTGATTCCTCTTGACAAATGATAGATGAGAGCAATACAATATTTGACATTTTTGTAAAAGTACAAAAGGCTTGCAGATATCTCTGGAATCACAATTTCCAAATGCCCAACTTTATTCAGCCTAAGTTTGGAATTAACCTGGGTGGCTTTCCAGCACCCCAAAGTAAATGTCAGAGATGAGCTCAACTCAGCTTAGGCAACACATCCCACGTAACTTTTTATGTCAACCGCCTTTTAATTAGCATGTAGCGTCCTCCCTGTCCATCTTCTTTCCCACTTCTCCGCCCCACCCTCCTCTCCGCCCCACCCTCCTCTCCAACATATCACTTCCACCCCCACCTTCATCTACCTATCACATTCCTAACAACCTTCTCCCTAGCCCCACCCCCTCCCATTTATCCTCCTCATTCCTGATGAAGAACTTATGCTTGAAACGTCAACTCTTCTGCTCCTCCAACAACTTGCCCACCATCGATGTCAGGCTCATCGGTCCATAGTTCCCTGGCTTTTCCTTACCACTTTTCTGAAATAGTGGCACCACGTTAGCCAATCTCCAGTCGTCTTGCACCTCACCTGTGACTATCAAGTATCTCAGCAAGGGCCCAGCAATCACTTTCCTAGCATCCCACAGAGTTCCAAGGTACACCTCATCAGGAACTGTGGATTTATTCACTTTTATGCATTTGGAGCCGTCCAGATCACCACCTCTGTAATATGGATACTTATTTAAATGTCACTATCTATTTCCCCACATTCTGTCTTCCATGTCCATCTCCACAGTAAACACTGATGTAAATTACTCATTTAGTATTTCCCAAATCTCCTGTGGTTCCACATGTAGGCTGCCTTGCTGATCTTTGAGGGGCCCTATTCTCTACCTTGTTATCCTTTTGTCCTTAATATATTTGTAAAAACCTTTTGGATTCTCCTTAATTCTATTTGTCAAAGCTAGTTAATGTCCCTTTTTGTTCTCCTGATTTCCCTCTTAAGCATACTCCTACTGCCTTTATACTCTTCTCAGGATTCACTCGATCTATCCTGTCTATACCTGACATATGCTTCCTTCTTTGTCTAAACCAAACCCTCAATTTCTCTAGTCATCCAGCATTCCCTATACCTATCAGCCTTTCCTTTCAGTGTAATAGGAATATACTGTCTGTGGACGCTCGTCATCTCATTTCTGAAGGCTTCCCATTTTCCAATTGTCCCTTTACCTGCGAACATCTGCCCCCAATCAACTTTTGAAATTTCTTGCCTATTACTGTCAAAATTGGCTTCCTTTCAATTTAGAACTTCAACTTTTAGATCCAATCTAACCTTTTCCATCACTATTTTAAAACCAATAGAATTATGGTCACTGGCCCGAAAGTGCTCCCCCACTAACACCTCAGTCACCTGGCCTGCCTAATTTCCCAAGAGTAGGTCAAGTTTTGCACCTTCTCTAGTAGGTACATCCACACACTGAATCAATATTTTCCTGTACACACTTAGCAAATGCCTCTGCATCTAAACCCTTAACATTATGGCAATCCAAGTCTATGTCTGGAAAGTTAAAATCCCCTTCCATAACCATCCTATCATTCTTACAGATAACTCTGATCTCCTTAAAAGTCTGTTTCTCAACTTCCTGCTGACTATTGGGGGTGTTTGTAATACAATCCCAATAAGGTGATCATCCCTTTTCCTATTTCTCAGTTCCACCCAAATAACTTCCCTGGATGTATTCCCAGTAATATCCTCCCTAAGTATCGCCATAATGCTATCCCTTCTCAAAAATGCCACTCCCCCTCTTCTGTTGCCCCCCTTTCTATTCTTCCAATAGCATTTTTATCCTGGAACATTAAACTGCCAGTCCTGTCCATCTCTGAGCCACATCTCTGTAATTGCTATGATATCCCAGTCCCATGTTCCCATGTCCTGAGTTCATCTGTCTTTCTTGTTAGGCTTCTTGCATTGAAATAAATGCAGAGCTGATGTGTTGCTGGAAAAGTGCAGCAGGTCAGGCAGCATCCAAGGAGCAATGAGCCCTTCTTCAGGAAGGGCTCATGCCCAAAATGTCGATTCTCCTGCTCCTTGGATGTTGCCTGACCTGCTGCGCTTTTCCAGCAACACATTTTCAGCTCTGATCTCCAGCATCTGGAGTCCTCACTTTCTCCTTGAAATAAATGCAGTTTAATTTGTCTCTCCTACCTTGTTCTCTGCTTTGTTCCTGCCTGCCCTGACTGTTTGACTCACTCCCTTTCCCAACTGTACCAGTCTCAGATTGATCTCTTTCCTCACTATCTCCCTGGGTCACACGGCTCTAACCCCTACCTTACTCATTTAAATCCTCCTGAGCAGCTCTAGCAAATCTCTCTGCGGTTATATTAGTCCCCTTCCAATTCAGGTGCAATCCCATCTTTCTTGTACATGTCACTTCTACCCCAGAAGAGATTCTAATGATTCAAAAATGTGAATCCTTATCCCCTGCACCAACTCCTCAGCCACGCATTTATCTGCTCTATCCTCTTAGCTCATAGCACCAGGAATAATCCAGATAGTACTACCCTCAAGGACCTCCTTTTTTAAAATTTCTGCCGAACTTTCTACATTCACCTTTCAGAATCTCATTCTTTTCCTTTCCTATGTCATTTGGTTCCAACGTGTACAACAACCTCCTCTGGATCCTCTCCCGTTTGAGAACATTTTGCACTCTCTTTAAGATACCCTTTATTCTGGCACCACGGAGGCAACACACCATTCTGGTGTTTCGCTGCTGGCCACAGAAATGTCTGACTGTGTCTCCGACTAGAGAGACCACTATCACTATTGACTGTTTGGAACCCAACATACCCCTCGTTACAATACAGCCATTCTCGGTACCAGAAACCTGGCTGTTCATGCTACATTCCCCCAAGAGTCCATCAACCCTATATTTGCCAAGACAGCATACTTGTTTGAAATGGGGATATCCACAGGAGACTCCTGCTCTACTCACTCACCCCTCTTACCTTTCCTGGAGTTAACCCATCTGTCTGACTGTATCTGCATCTTTATCTCCCTTCCTATAGCTTCCATCCATCACACCCCCTAGCTCCTGTAAATTCTTCATTGCCTCTCACTGCTGCTCCAACTCATCTATGCGATTTGATAGGATTCGCAACCAATGACACTTGCTGCAGACATAATCAGTAAAATGGCAACTTTCCCTAAACTTCTATAATTGACAGGATTAACACATTACTCTACCAAAGGCCATCTTTACTCCTTCACAATCTACAAACCCAGAAAATAGCACTTTCTTATTGTCCTAAAAAGATACTGCTCCAGTCTAGACTTATATTTTTAAAATTTGTTATAAGTATTAATCTAGAGACAGTTTTCAAGAAAACATATAATGAAGAAAGAACCCACTGTACTAGCTACTGTAGATTTACAGCAAGGCTACACTCAAAAACTTTGCACTAATCTGTTCCTGTACTGTGAGCTGTCAAACACAGGTTCCTCCAAGGTGAGCTGTGAATTTCGCTGCTTGTCCATTTTTGCTAAATGCACTCCAGTGTCCAGAGATACTTGAAAGCAAACAGCAAAGGCAGTAACTGTGCAGATTCACAGCTGTATCTGACACATGTTTCTTTCTCTGACCATGTGGTCACTGCCTTTGTCTGTCTTCCTCCTTTTCAAAGTGCCATTGTTTTGATCTTTTGTCCCCCAAAGTTCCAAAACAATGCGACGGTATATAAAACAGTAATTGCTGCTCCTGGAATTTGAGAAAATCTCCTCCAGCACCTAAAATATGTCCAAAAGGGAGCAGCTCTTACTGCCACAATTTTTCCCCTCCTCCCTCTTAGATTACCCAGCATCCTTCATTCTGCTCACTGGTAGCACCGAGCAGATATAGTTGTCATGCTGTTACTGGAACATGAAAAATAGAAATTGAAGTTGGCTATTTAGTCCTTGTAGTCTGCTCCACCGTTCAGTGAGATCATTGTTGAGCTTTTACTTGAATATTTTTCTGCAATATTCCTGATGTTTTTAATTTATAGAAATCTATTGATCTCAATCTTTAATATTGTCATTGATTTGAGCCTCCACAGACATCTGTGGCAGAAAAATCCTAAACTTGCATCACCTTCTGAAGAAATCCTTCTCCTATCCGACCTGAACACCTGCATTTACTCTGAGATGGTATTCCTTGACTCTGAGCTAGAGTTTTGAAGAAGTTCTGATGAGGGTTCATACTGGACTTGAAATTTTAAGTCTGTTAATCTCTCCACAGATGAGGCCAGACTTGCTGATTTACTGCAGAATTCTGTATTTGTTTTAGATTTCCAACACCTGCAAAATTTCAAGGTTTATTTGACATCTATACATGAAGGATCGAAATGCAGTTAAGCTGCTCGCATGGAATTGAGCTCAAAAACTATGTAGCTCTATTTAGAGTGGGATTGAGATTGTGGATCCACAAATAAAAATGAAGGCCTTCGTGAAAGGAAGCTTGAACTAATGAATTAATATTTATTAAGGTTTCTAGTAGCTTTAGGTGAATTGAAGGAGCTGTATTGCGTTGTGCAGTATGGAAGTATTTTGCATTTATATTTCAAATACATCATTGTTTTCTTCAGTTTGTATGTTATCTGTTAGAAGGCTGAATAAAGGAAGTAAACAACTGATTTGCTGAAATCAATTTTAAAATTAAGGGTTTTGATTTTTTTTCTTCTCTCTCCTCTATCATCCCATTCAGTGGTTAAGAAATCCAGGCCCACAACATGAGAAGCGGACTTTGTTTGGAGATATTGTGTGCTTCCTGTTTATAACCCCACTAGCCACAATTTCTGGCTGGCTGTGTTTGCGAGGTGCCGTGGATCATCTACACTTCAGCAGCCGACTAGAAGCAGTTGGACTCATTGCACTAACCACTGCACTGTTCACTATTTATCTATTTTGGACTTTAGTAAGTACATATTATTGTTTTCTTGTAAACATAATTTACATCAATCATTCCATCGTATTTGGAACATACGATTTGGAACATCGTATTTGGAACATAAAGGCAATAATATTTTACACCCATCCCTAAAAGTATTGAAGCAAACGCTGTGAGACAGCTGTTATCTCAATTAATGTGCTTTATTTTGGAGGATTTCCTTGAATCAATATATGCTCCCATTTCTTCCACCATTCATTTGCAGCGGCTGTTTACAAGGAACCATTTTATGTTTCATAACATTTTGTTTAAAATCATTATGCTAACATCGCTCTTCTCAACTCACTACTATAATCCCCACGTTCCTCCTAACCACTAATTAATCTCCAAGTTACAGACAGAGCACAAAATACTTTGCATTTTTTCCATATTCTAGCTGTGCCTCAGTCTGTATGTAGTCTGCTTATAACATGAGAAACATAGCATGCTTCTTGCTGCCATGTTCATATAAGCTCTAGCTTTGAGAGATTTGGTTTGGTAAGATCATAAGACATTGGCTAGATGGCCTATTTCTTCTCCTATGTAGTCTGCTCTACCATTCAATAAGATCATGTCTGATCTAATGAACCTCAACTCCAATTTCCTCCCTTTTCCCTATACAATGTAATCCTTGGTTCCCTTAGTAGTTAGGCTTGATTATACTTAGTAACCCAGCCTCAACAGCTCTCCATGGTAAAGAATTCCACAGATTCACAACCCTCAGAAAGAAGAATCTTTACGTTTTAATATCTGATCATTGTTGAGTGTATCTTGCATTTAAGCGAATTCATCTTTAAGGACTCCATGCGCTGTGTGTGTGCAATGTTGTGACTCTGCCTGGCAGTTGTCCTGGTCTGTGTCTGCAAACCATGCGACAGAAGTCAGTTGGCTTGCTGATATATTTGCCTCATAAATTAAATATTCTTTACTGTTTAAAAGAAATTAATGTCTGATTAGCAATCAGCCTATTAACATTATGGTAGTTTACAAAAGTCACATTAATGTGAAAGCCTTCAGATGAAGATGGGAGAGTTTTGTGGCAGAAGATTCCTTGAAGTACGTTATCCTCATTTCCCACTTAAGGACTGACAAATGAATGCATTTTGAGTTTAAAATTTCTATCCTCATGCTCAACATCACCACCACTCTCTAAAACTTCTCCACTCCATCTCCTCCTTTTAAGATCTAAAATTCCTTCTTTGTAGTTGCCTTTTTAGCGAATCTGTTTAGATCTATCCCAATATTTTTCCTTTTGTGTTTTTTTTCCATTTTCTGTCTGATTATGATACACCGAAGTACTTCAGGATGCTTTTCCACTTTAAAGCTACTGGATAAATGAAAGTTGTTCCTTGATCATAAATCATTCCTTAACTGGATGAAGGAGTAAACTTTTCTTATTCCCAAAAGCTTTCTGAGCGGTGTACTGTTCCAAGTTTGGCTTATTATAGCATCTGAGAGACTCTTCTTTATGTTGAATTTATTTTAACCCCTTTAGGTTTCATTCCGTTATCACTGTCGATTGTACAATGAGTGGCGTCGAACCAATCAAAGAATTATACTGCTTACACCAAAGCCATCAGATGCATCACCTTCTCAACAATTACTTCTTGGTCTGCATCCGCTGAAAAGGAACTCAAAAGAGACAATTGTATGACATATGTCAGTCACTTAGAATTTTCAATCCTGAATCCTATGAGTTCTAACCAAAGATAATTAACTTAGTCTGATACCTTTCTTCAAAGGTTAGCCAAGTTCACAATGCAGCAACTTAATGAAATTTGGAAAACTGGATTAGATTGCCGGTATTTCTTAAAATTCTGTAATCTTTATTACTACAATAAGGCCTGCAATATCATCCTTTATACTATCATTATTGATGATACTTGATGTTTAGTTTTATTTTAATCTCAGATTATGTCTTTGTGGATTCTTGATTTCCAAATTAATTGGGTAAAACTCTTAATGTACTTCTCGATGTCAGTTATTTTTCTTGGAATTGAGACTGATGGATCACTTTATTTTCTGCATAGAAACTTGATCAGATTCACCATTTTGCTTTTAATTTCCAAATGAAAATTGGTTAGCTCATAATTTGTTATGGGGAGGACACAATTTTAAAATGAAGCTTTTATGAGAATTATTTTTAGTTTACTATCGTAAAGTTTAATATGTTCACAAAATTATCCAAGTAAATGATCTGTTGATTGAGTTATTCAGTTGATAGACACTTTGAATTTTTAAAAATTGTATTCTGATGGAATGGGATATGTGACAGATCAGACAAATTATATATTATAATTACATTCATTCTAAACATTGTTTGCTTCATGATTATGCATCATTTTAATCTTTGATGTTTGACTACACATATTGCATTTGATATAATGGACTTTTATTTAAAAATAGCAATGTTATTTTATTTTGTATTGGAAATATTTCTTTAAATCAATACACTGCTTCTGTAATCCAAAATAAGTTTATGCATCTACTTATATTATTTGCCAAATTGTGAATTAACATATCTGAAAGTGCTTAGATCCTATCTTGTATGTGTAATTGTAGTCTTGAAATATTTAAGTCAAATGAAACATTCTACACCAAAATTACACCCGAGTTTATTGTAATTAGCACGCAGCACTAGAAGCTATTCTTTATGCTAGTAAGTCAAACATGTAAAGCCATATCAATGTATTGCTAACATAGTGATAAAATTTACCATTTTCTCAAACTGCAGGCAAAATTTAAAACTGAATATTTTTGATTCTGACATTTATCAGTTGTTTTAAATTCTGATACACTCGTATTTTTCTGCTGTGTTGATATAACATAAAGTGAAACAAACATTATCAGTCAAACATTCAAGGAGGCAATATTTAATTAGCATGTATTGATTTTAAGTTAAAAGTTATTGTACAGTCATTTTATAAATGCCTAAATCTGACACATACATATGTATAAACAATATAACATATGCTAAACATTAGGGATAAATGCAATAGAGGGAACAAAATATTGTCTCCTTCTAAACCCAAGTGTTGAATCTTAACACTCTAAATTTCTACCTCCGGGCGAGTATGTAGAAAGAGAGATGCCACCCATATTGTGACATTTTGTTAAATCCGTATACATTTCATGTATCTCGCATAAATATCATTTTAGTTTTGCCTTCATGTATGTTTAAATCAATTACTTTTTTTTTCCCCAAGATGCTCAAGTTCAGGATTTGAGAGAAGAGGAATGATCTTTTTGGAATTTGATGCCAGTGTATTTCAAGAATGTGCATCATGTCTGTGGTCATGATTTTGTGACTCATACTTTCTCAGAACTTCTCATGACCTGAATGAAATTACTATCCAGCAAAACTTTAGTTTTGTGCCTACTGATGCATGTTCACTTTTGAAACTGTAATAATTTATTTACAGTTTTTGTATTAACCAGAAACAGTACATATCAAAATAAAATCCGAAGTACAAAAATTATATCCTTCAATAATTATGTTTCACATGTTATTCTATCCTTATTGATGGAACATAAATGATGATATTTCTTCTTTCGAGTCATAGGATATACTGCACAAAAGGAAGCCATTCTGCCCATTATATCTATGATAGCTTGTTTTTGGAACTCTCTAATTGCCTTTTCTACTGTCAGGAAAACAACCCTGGCTTCTCCTGTGTATGAATTACTTTGAACCTGCTGTCATTTTACCTAATCTTCTACATCCTCTTCAAGGCCTTAACATCCAGCCTAATGCACAGAACCTAGACTGAACTCGCAGCACTCCAGGTGAAGCCTAGCCGATGTTTCTTTCAAGTATAACATAAATTGCTTTTTGTGCTCTAGATAATTTGTAATCAACCTGTTCATAGATGTTATTACACACCTCTTGAGCAGGTGCAGCTTGAACCTGGGCCTCCTTGACCACAGGTATTGGCACTACCACTGCATCATAAGAGTTCTTTGTTTTATATTTTATTCCTCTACTAATATACCCACAGCTAACAAGCTTCTCAACTTGTCGTGCTGCAAGTTAAATATTGGTAGTTAAACACTCCCATGGCTTTTTTGTTATTGCAGCTCCGTTCAAGATATACTACCTCCCCTCCATTCTTCCTGCTGAAGTATATCACCTTGAACTTCTGTGTAATGCTACTTGTCTAACCATTTCACTGTCTGCCAGATTTGTCCAACATTTCTGTAAGCAAGAGATGTCAATTTTTGTCTCACTGATGGGGCCAATAAGAAAATTTCAGAAAGCTCTGTTTTCCACAACAATAAACATACATTTCAAGGAATGGATCAAATCCAAAACAATAAATTAATAATTTAGAATAGAATTCCTACAGTGTGGAAACAGGCCCTTCGGCCCAATTAATCCATACCGATCATCTAAAGAGTAACCCATTCCCCAACCCTACATTTACCCCTGACCTACACATCCCTAAGCACTATGGGCAATTTTAGCATAGCCAATTCACCTAACCTGCACATCTTGGAATTGTGGGAGGAAACCAGAGAAAACCCATTCAGACATGAGCAGAATGTGCAAACTCCACACAGCTGTCACCTGAGGATGGATTTGAACCTGAGTCCCTGGCACTATGATGCAGCAATGCTAACCACTGAGCCACCGTGCTGCCCTAAAAAATTCATTAAAAATGCCACACAGCAAAGCTGATGGGAGGCGATTCTGTTGTAATAATGTCACTCATTTTGTAAGCTATTGCCCCACGGTAATGATCTGGAGCATGGGATTGAATCCCACCACAGCAAGATGGTGACATTGGAATTTTGTAAATCAAGAATTTTTTTAAAATTATCTAACAACAAAATAATAAACTTTTTTTGCCTTTTTGGTGGAGAAGAGTTAACGAGAGAAACGATCTGGCCTTGATCACCAGGGAAGGGGATGGGACCAAGGGCAAGCAAAGAGTTTGGTCAGTCAGAACTTGAGTATTGCTCAAGAAAGCTCTACCACTTGCATTTATCAGGAAATTTTGCAAGAATAACAATTCAAGAGGAAAACCAACTTCTATGCAATTTGAAAAGAGAGTGCTGATTTATTGGCCAGTGAACTCAGCTAGAGGCAATGCCATGCAGAATTGACCAAGTAATAATTGCTAGGCAACTCTCAGACTTTATTTAAATTTTAAACCAAGCAAGTTAACTCTGGTCAAAACTTTACCCAGAGAAACAAAACAGCAAAATGGCCATCGTTAGTTTTAATTGAGTTGAAACGGGTACAGTGACTTTTTATGTTCTTTTTGTCTGTAAAGCACAAGGTGCTGTTTATTAATATATGTAACTCCACTCCACACAACACTGTGAGCCTGACTAACAATCCTAAATTTATTGGCAGCATAATGCTTTCTGCGCAACGTGCATTTCTTTCTCTCACCACCTGCCCAGGCTACTGTCTCCCAGTCCTCATTCCACAGACTCTCCACTATAGTTCCAGGTCTTGGGCTCTGAAAAAACACACATTGCACTGCTTCTCCAACCACAGACTGGTCTTGTCCCACTTTTGCTCCAAATGCTGAAGAGAAATTGCCTTTGATTGGAGGAACAGCACCTTTCTGAGTTACACTTTCCTGGGATTTTGAACATGGGCTCCACAGGCCATGTAGGGCCTCTTGGCTGGACACATGGTGGTCCACAGACATGTCTGGTGGACAGGCCTGGTCTATATCCTCCTGAAATCTATTACTATTCGTCACTATTTACTGCAGTTCTGAGCTTTGTAGCATCTGCAATTCTTTAAATTCTCTCTGTGCCCAAGACCAGTCGTTAAAATTTGTACTAAAAAATAGCAGTGATCTTGACAAAACTCCTGGGTTATATTATGCTACCATCCTATGTGATAAGTAATTGACCGCTGCTGTCTGCATTCTGTCTGTTAACCAATTATGCACTTGTGCTGTTGTAACTTTTAATTCTGTGCCTTTTAATTGTTGACTTTTTATATAAAAGTCCTTGTCTTTTGACCTGTTGCAAAACTGGAAGTTTTTCTGTGCTATACTTTTGTGCAGTATGAATAAATGACTTGTGAATACTTGAATCATCTATTCATTTCATCTTTAACATTACAAGTCACTCAAGCATACATTTAAGAGCAACTTGGATAAGTGGTTTTCTATCCCACCATCTAACTCAATAAATATAGTAAACATAGTTGATGCTCCAACAATAACTTTGCAGGAGGTCCTTGTCACAAGACGTGATAATAAATTGTTGCCTATTATCCCCATTCTCTGTCTCATGCTATTCATTCAATGTTCTAACCAGGTCAAGAATTTGATTTCAATTCTATAACCTCAATTTTCCAACTCCAAGTAGATAGCTAAATGTTCAGTTAGAAATTCAAAGGTAATTAGATTAGATTACTTACAGTGTGGAAACAGGCCCTTCGGCCCAACAAGTCCACACCGCCCCGCCGAAGCGCAACCCACCCATACCCCAACCCCTACATTTACCCCTAACCTAACACTACGGGCAATTTAGCATAGCCAATTCACCTGACCTGCACATCTTTTTTGGATTGTGGGAGGAAACCGGAGCACCCGGAGGAAACCCACGCAGACACGGGGAGAACGTGCAAACTCCAATGTAGAAGGGCATCCCTGCTTATAAAGATTTTCTCTCCTTATTAATTAGAACTTCAGTCAACTAATTTTATTTTGCTGTCTTCCTCCTTATCTCTCTCAGAAAAGATTGATATATTGTGTTAATGCCATGGAACTGGACAATATTTTTGGTTCTTTCTTCAAAAATAATAGTCCCAGCAGCCACAGAATTCAATTTCTTTACAAACTTTAACCAAGGTTTGGAGCAATAAGTTAACCTTGAGTTTGACTTAAACTTGTTCCAAAAGCAAATCATTTTGCAACTTTGTGATTAATGAAGAAAGATTAAAGTCTCCTTGAACTATTTTCCAGTGCAGTAACCCGTAAAATTGTTATTAAGCAGGACCCTAAGCCTATATATAAATGAATAGGTTGGATGATGGATGTTGGTCAAGCCGCAGGATGACTTGGAGCCGTTTAAAATGATGGGTGTGCCTCTATTTTCGGAATACTGACCATTCCCTGGGTTTTCCAGTTTTATAGAGTACCTTATGAGAGGGCAGGCTTCTTCAGTCCACTTGGCTCAGCTGGCTCCTTTACGTGCCCAAGCCATTCACAATTTTCAAGAGTCTGATCAATCTTTACTGCATCATGCTTCAAGGCAGCAGGAGGTTTGGTAAATGAGGGCATCTTTCAAAAAGTAAGTTCAAAATATTCTCCTCATGTTATTCCATGCAAGGCTGTGCCCTCCAAACACACCTAATGGTCCTTGATGCCTGTGTACCAAGCTGTGACTCCCTTCCATCCATCATATATCCCCCATGCCCATTCACCGACTATAAACTATATAGAACCAAATGTGTAAATAAAATTACAAAAAGATCATTAATTTATTATTTTCTACTTTCTGAAAAAAAGCTCTATTTTACTACAGCTCAATAAGAGTGTCAATCATTCCAATAGAGTGATGAATGTTTGGACTCTCAGCCAAGTTTCCTTCTGTACTCTTGATACTTGTCTCAAGGATGAAATCCAAACTGTTGTTCCTGTATTAGCAACACTCTTTTAAAGAAGCAGACTTATGGTGATGAGGAATATTTCCTTATGAAGAAACTGGTTTGGCCACAGTCAGTGCATTGGTTCCAGTTCTAAACAATCCACTAAAGCTGTGGAAAATGTGCTGCTGATGATTTACTATAATACCAAGAATAATAGTTATCATTATGAGGAACTTAAACAATTTGGGCTTTTTCTTTTGCAACCCAAAAAGCTAAAGTGAGAGGTAATCTTATAGATATTTAACAGTGGTATGTAAAAGAGTAATGAGTAATGGATTATTTGGTTGATAATTTGGTAACCAGAGGCATAAAGTAAGAATGATCACATTTACTGTCACTTTTAAATCTGCTGATACATCAAGATGAAGTATCTCTTGCAGAATTTCCCTCCGGAATGCCCAATCTCTCTCTTTATTGTATTATTATCCAAATTCTTTTGACTCTATATTCAAGTAAAAGGGTTGCAAAGTCTCATTATCATGTTCTTCAGTCGGTTGCAGGGTGACCAGGAATGGGAACACCATATTGAAGGGTATTCAATATTCCTGAAGAATAAGTGAAGAAGAGATGACCTAGCTGTCTTATTAAAAGAAAGTATCAGTGTGATGGTGTGTAGTGAGAAAAGTGGAATAGACTTGTGATGTGGTATCGGTTTCGGTGAAAATAAGGAAAAACAAGAGAAAAAAAATTCACAAATGGGAGTTTTCTATTGGCCCTGAACAATCCCAAACTGTATAACAAATTATAAGTTAGGAAATTATGGAGCATGTAAAAAGGGCACTACAGTTGTCATAGGGAATCTTAAACTGCATATTGACCAGAGAAATCTTACTTCAGGTATGCCCTCGAATTATAGAATCCCTACACTGTGGGAGTAGGCCATTCGGCTCATTGAGTCCACACCGTCCCACCGAAGAGCACCTCACCATGCAACCCGATAAAGAACAAAGAAAATTTACAGCCCAGGAACAGGTCCTTCGGCCCTCCAAGCCTGAGCCAATCCAAATGTACTGTCTAAACCTGCCGGTCAACTCCTAAGCATTTGTATCCCTCTGCTCCCCACCTACTCATGCATCTGTCCAGATGCATCTTAAATGAATCTACTGTGCCTGCCTGTACCACCTCTGCTGGCAACACGTTCCAAACGCCCACCACCCTCTGTGTGAAGTACTTGCCGTGTGTATCCCCCTTAAACTTTCCACCTCTCACCTTGAAAGCATGACCTCTCGTTATTGAATCCTTCACCCTGGGAAAAAGCTTGTCTCTATCCATCCTGAATATACCCTTCATGATTTTGTAAACCTCAATCAGGTCCCCCCTCAATTTCCTTTTTTCTAGTGAAAATAAACCTAACCTACTCAACCTCTCTTCATAGCCAGCACCTTCCATACCAGGCAACATCCTCGTAAACCTTCTCTGCACTCTCTCCAAAGCGTCCACATCCTTTAAGTAATGTGGCGACCAGAACATTACTTAATTCTAAATGCGGCCGAACCAATGTCTTGTACAATTTTAACATGACTTGCCAGCTCTTATACTCAATACCCCGTCCAATGAAGGCAGGCATACTATATTACCTCTTGACCACTCTATCTACCTGTGCAGCAAACTTCAGGGTACAATGGACCAGCACTCCCAGATCTCTCTGCCCATCGACTTTTCCCAAGGCTCTTCTATTCATTGTATAATTCGCTCTAGAATTAGACTTGCCTAAATGCATCACCTCACATTTGTCTGGATTGAAATCCATCTGCCACTTTTCCACCCAACTCCCCAGTCTATCTATATCCTCCTGTATTCTCTGACAGTCCCTTATGCTTTCTGCTGCTCCACCAATCTTTGTGTCATCTGCAAACTTGCTGATCATACCAACAGTACCCTCTTCTCGATCATATATGTATATCACAAACAACAGTGGCCTCAGTACTGACCCCCTGTGGAACACTACTGGTCACCTTTCTCCATTTTTTGCCAGAGCGGTGAGGAGAGAAGGAGGAGTGAAGCAAGGGCTGCCGGGAAAGGTGAGTTTTCCCGTATAAAAAGGGACTTACCTCTGGAGTTGGGCCTCCATTTTGCCAGAGCGGTGAGAAGTGAAGCTGCTGGGAAGGTAAGGGCTTAATTTATATTTGGGCAGTGGCTAAACCCGAGATACTACACATGTAGTATCTCCCTCCCGCTTCCCCTCCTCTAACTGGAAGAAAAAGACCCTGTAAGGTAAGGCTTTTATTTCTTATCTTTTTCATTTATTTAAGTGCATTTTTTGGTTTTAGTTAGTTCATATAAAGCTAAGCTTACAATGGCAGGGGACCTCAGACCCTGGCATGTGACTCTTGCTGGATATGGAAGCTTAGGAACGTGTCTGACATTCCTGACTCTTACACTTGCAAGAAGTGTGTCCAGCTGCAGCTGTTGTTTGACCACATGACGGCTCTGGAGCTGCGGATGGACTCACTGTGGAGCATCCGCGATGCTGAGGAGGTCGTGGGTAGCACGTTTAGTGAACTGGTCACACCACAGGTTAGGATTGCTGAGGGAGACAGTGCATGGGTGACCAAAAGACAGAAAAAGAGTAGGAAGGCAGTGCAGGTGTCCCCTGCGGTTATCTCTCTCCAAAATAGGTGTACTGTTTTGGATACTGTTGGGGGAGATGGCTCACCAGGGGAGGGCAGCAGTTGTCAAGATCATGGCACCATGGCGGGCACTGCTGTTCAGAAGGGTGGGAAAAAGACCATAATCATAGGGGATTCAATTGTGAGGGGAGTAAATAGGCTGTTCTGTGGCCGTAAAAGGGACTCCTGGATGGTATGTGGCCTCCCAAGTGCTTGGGTCAGGGATGTCACTGATCGGCTGCAGAGCATTCTAAAAGGGGAGGGTGAACAGCCAGTTGTTTTGGTGCATATAGGCCCCACGATATAAGTAGAAAGTGAGATGAGGTCCTGAAAGAAGAATTCAGGGAGCTAGGAGAGAAGTTAAAGGGGAGGACCTCAAAGGTAGTGATCTCGGGATTACTACCAGTGTCACGTGCTAGTCAGCGTAGAAATGGAAAAATCGGCAGGATGAACACGTGGCTTGAGAGATGGTATAGGAGGGAGGGGTTCAGAATTGTTGGACATTGGGATCGGTTCTGGGGAAGGTGGAACCATTACAAAAGGGATGGTCTACATCTGAACTAGACCGGAACCAATGTCCTTGGGGGAGTTTTTGCTACTGCTGTTGGGGAGGTTTTAAACTAATGTGACAGGGGACTGGGAACCAGAAGAGAAAACAAGTAGGTAGCGAGGTGGAGGCTGGAGACTGTAAGAATTATGAAGATTAACATTAATAAAGGGAAGAATAGGCAGAGAGCAGGTGAGCGCAAAAGAACTGGTGGCCTGAAATGCATCTACTTTAATGCAAGGAGTATAGTGTGTAAGGCAGGTGAACTTAGGGCTTGGATTGGTGCCTGGGAGTATGACATCATTGCCATCAGAGAGACTTGGTAGAAGGAAGGGCATGATGATTGGCAACTAAATGTTCCAGGATATAGACGCTTCAGACAGGACAGGGAGGGAAGTAAAAGAGGGGGCGGAGTTGCATTGCTGGTCAGGGACGATATCACGGCTGTGCTAAAGGAGAATACTATGGCGGTCTTGGGTTGTGAGGCATTATGGGTGGAGCTGAGAAATAAGAAGGGTGCAGTTACATTGTTGGGGCTGTATTACAGACCTCCCAACAGTGAGCATGAGGTAGAAGAACAAATAGGTAAACAGATTATGAATAGATGTAGAGGCAATAGGGTAGTGGTGATGGGAGATTTTAATTTTCCCAGCATTGACTGGGATACACTTAGCGTCAGAGGTCTGGATGGAGTAGAATTTGTACGAAGCGTCCAGGAGAGTTTTCTAGAGCAGAAAGGGCCATATTGGACCTGGTACCAGGGAACGAGCCAGGACAAGTGGGAGAGGTTGTGGTGGGGAATTTCTTTGAGAACAGTGACCACAATTCTGTAAGTTTTAGAATACTCATAGATAAAGAAGAGAGTGGTCCTCAGGGAAGAGTACTAAACTGGGCTGAGGCCAATTATATCAAAATTAGGCAGGAGCTGGGATATGTGGATTGGATACAGCTGTTTGAAGGGAAGTCCACATTTGAGATGTGGGAGGCTTTCAAAGATAGGTTAACGGTAGTGCAGGATAGGCATGTCCCGTTGAAGGCAAAGGATAGGAAGGGCAATATTCGTGAACCCGTGGATGGCAGGAGAAATAAATGACTAGCCAAGAGGAAAAGGGAAGCGTACATAAGGTCTTGGCAGCTAAGAACAGAACGGGCCCTGGAGAAATATCGGAAGAATAGGACAAGACTTAAACAAGGAATCAAGCAAGCTAAAAGGGGTCATGAAATAGCTTTAGCAAGCAGAAATAAGGAAAATCCCAAAGCATTTTATTCTTATATAAGAAGCAAGCAGGTAACTAGAGAAAGGATTGGTCCACTAAAGGATAGTGAAGGAAGGCTGTGTGCCGAACCTGAGAGAATGGGTGAGATTCTGAATGATTACTTTGCATCAATGTTCACTGAGGAGAGAAACATGATGAATCTTGAGATTAGAGATAGAAGTTGATTAGTCTGGATCACGTTGGCAAAGGTAGGGAAGATATGTTGGGTATGCTCGAGGTTATTAAGGTGGACAAATCCCCAGGACCGGATGGGATCTATGTCAGGTTGCTGAGGGAGGCGAGAGTGGAAATAGCTGGAGCCTTGACAGATAACTTTGTGGCATCTTTAAATATAGGTGAGGTACCGGAGGACTGGAAGTTGTTACAATTAAAATTCTTAAGTTATCTGCTGTGTTTGAACTCAGAAAAAAGGTGAGAGTTTAGAAGAATGAGAAGTGATTTTACTTAAGCATTCAAGATTTGAGAAACTTGACAAGCTACATGTTGAGAAGATGTTTCCACCAGTGAAGGAATCTTAAACTAGGGGATATAGTTACAGAGTACGGGGCCACTCATTTTAAACCGAGATGCAAAGGAATTTCATCTCTCAGAGGGTAGTGAACAACTATCTTAGAGAATTGCAGAGGCTAGATCACTGGAAGTATTCACAGCAGAGATATATTTTTGACAAGTAGAAGAGTTGGGGGCTGTGATGAGCTGGCAGCAACAAAGTATTGAAGCATGGGTAGATCAGCCACAATCTTAGTTGAACAGCAGGGCAGATTTGAGGGGTAGAATGGTCTACTCTTTTATGTTCTTTTGGCAATATGGCTAAGCTCTTAATTGTTTCATATCAACTGTTTAATTACACCATGCCACTATATTGATTCAACCTCAACACAATGTCTAATTTATTACTCCTCTTGCAGAGTCTCATTATCAGCAAAAGACCATTACATCACCAACGATGGTTTCTGATACATCATCAGAAACGATACGATACGATCCCCATCAAAATGTTGATCCCTTTACTATCTCTGGTTTTAATTGCTCCAGCATTAATGATTGAACCCTGAGCTCCAGAATTCACTCCTTAAACCTCTCCTAATCTTTAGCCTTGATGAAGATTCCTTTTTACAATTTGTCTTTTGACCAAGATTTTGATCATTTGTCCTTCTGTGAGTTCATCTCAAATTTTGACCTGAGCAGTGCCTTTAGCTGTTTCACACGATCACAGCAAGTGCATAAATGCGAGTTATTATTTTCCTCTTTCTTCTTCTGAGTATTCCACAGACTGACAACATAACTCACATGGAATTCAACCCTTTTGTTTGTCGTCATAAAAATCCTGTGAGAAACTGGGAGAAAAGTTTGAAATTGAAGGAAGAAATGTGCTGTAACGGACTGAGCTGGCCTTCTTTATCATTAATGTATCAGTGACATCTAGAGGCTGTTTACATAGATATTTTTATTCATCATGAGCTGGGAGAATCCCAGGTAAGATCAATGCTCATTATATATCACTAATTGGCCTTGAGAAGGCGAGAGTGGCCTTCTTTCTCAAATTTATTGCAGTCCACATTCAATAGGTATGCCTCACTGCTTTTTTGGAAAGGAATTTGCCAGTTTTTATTCAGCCATTGGATGTGGGTATGACTGGCAAGGGCAGCATCCTGAAATACGCTGGAGAAAGTGGTGGTGGTCTGCCTTCTTGAATGGCTGAAGTCCTTGAAGACTTTGGGGGGGCATCGACAGCAATGTCGGGAAAGAGGTTTTACCTAGCAACAGTGTACAGACAACCAATGTATGATGGTGGGTGGTTTGCAGGGGAATTTGTTAGTGGTGGTGTTTCCATGTATCTGCTGCCCTTGTCCTTTGAGATGGCAGATGTCACAGGTTTAGAAAATACCGTTGAGCAAACCTTGGTATGTTTCAGCAGCTCATCCTGTAGACAAGTACACACTGCAGTCACTGTGCACCTGTTGTGATGGGAGTGCAAGTTGAATTTGGTGAATGTAGTGTCAAGCAAGTGCGTTGCTTTGTCCTGGATAACATTAAGCTTCTTGCATGTGTGGGACCTGCATTTATCCAGGCAAGTGGGGTGTATTCAATCATACTGCTGATTTCTGCCTTGTTAATAATGTTTGAAGGTGATTTGAAGAAGTCACTGCCTAACATTTGTGTGGCATGAGTGTTACTTGCCACCTGTCAGCCCAAACCGGGATATTCTCTAGGTCTTAATGTGCATTAACACTGATAGCTTGAGTATCTGAGGAGACATGAATGGCGCTGATCATTGTGCCACCATCATCTACCATGAAGATGGTTAGGCCTAGGACATTACACAGAGGAATGCCTGACATGATGTCTTGGAATGAAGATGATAACTATATTCCTTTGTGCCAGGTATGATCTGAACTAGCAGAGATGGTGTCAAACTTTCACCCCAGATGGTGTCAAACGTGTTGAGTGTTGTTGATGCTGCATGCATCCAGGCAAGAGGGGGGATTTCATCACTTCTGGATCAGTGGTGCTGGAAGAGCACAGCAATTCAGGCAGCATCCGACGAGCAGCAAAATCGACAATTCGGGCAAAAGCCCTTCATCAGGAATAAAGGCAGAGAGCCTGAAGCGTGGAGAGATAAGCTAGAGGAGGGTGGGGGTGGGGAGAAAGTAGCATAGAGTACAATAGGTGAGTGGGGGAGGAGATGAAGGTGATAGGTCAGGGAGGAGAGGGTGGAGTGGATAGGTGGAAAAGGAGCTAGGCAGGTCGGACAAGTCCGGACAGGTCAAGGGGACAGTGCGGGCTGCAAGTTTGAAACTAGGATGAGGTGGGGGAAATGAGGAAGCTGTTGAAGTCCACATTGATGCCCTGGGGTTGAAGTGTTCCGAGGCGGAAGATGACGGATTTCATCACTTGTCTGACTTGCATATTTTACTGATATGGATGGGTGCATTTGCAACAGATAAAAGTAAACGTTTCCCTCTTGTTGGTTCTCTCCCAAACTATCACAAACCAAATCTAGCAAATCAAATGTTCCATAGGACTTGGCGATTTTGATCAGAAGCAATGCTACTGAGGCAATCTTGGTGATGGATATTGAAGTCTCCCATCCAAAGGGCTGTGTCCTTGCTACTCATTGATTCCTCCAACGAAGAGAAGCTTATTAAGCAGCTGGCAGAAGGGAAGGGAGAGTGGGTGGGAATCAATAAGATGTTCTTGGCCATGTTTTACAGATTTCACAAGGTTCAGAATCAATGTCAAAGATTCAGGGCAATTCATCCCCAATTGTAAAGCACCATGCTGCCACCTCTGGTGGCTCTCTGCTACATTGTTTACTTGGACGTTAGTAAAGCCTTTGACAAGGTTCCACATGGTAGACTAATTCGTAAAGTTAGAACACATAGGATTCAAGGTGATTTTGCCAATTGGATGCAAAATTGGCTGAACAGCTGGAGATAGAGAATGATAGTGCAGCTTTGGTTTTGGGACTGGAGGACTGTGTTCCACAAGGATCAGTTCTGGGTCCACTTTTGTTTGTCATTTATGTAAATGATTTAGATGAGAATATAGAAAACATGGCTCGTAAGTTTGTGGATGACATCAAAATTTGGTGGTAAAGTGGACGGTGAAGAAGGTTATCTAAGATTACATAGAGATCTTGATCAGTTGAGTCAATGGACTGAAGAGTGGCAAATGGAGTTTAATTTGGATAAATGTGAGATATTGTATTTTGGTAAAACTAACAAAGGCAAGACTTACATAATTAAAAGCAGGGCCTTGGGTAGTATAGAGGTTCAGATATATAATTCTTTGAAGTTTACATCAAATCTAGATAGGTAGCTAAGGTATTTAACACACGCTTTCATTGTTCAGACCACTGAGTATAGGAATTTTGACATTGAGGTTGCACAGGACATTGATGAGGCCTCTTGGAGTTGCCCTGTTATAGGAGGGATATTATTAAGCTAGATAGGGTTCAGAAGAGATTTACCAGGATGTTGCTGGGAATAGAGGGTTTGTTATAAGCTGAGGCTGAATAGGCTGGGACTTTTATCACTAGAGTATAGAAGGTCGAGAATTGACCTTTCAAAAGTTTATAAAATAATGAAAGATGTAGATATGCTGAATGGCAGGTGTCTTCCCCTAGGGTGGGGGGGGGGGGGGGGATTTTAAGACTGGGAGCATATTTTTCAGGTGAAAGAAGAAAGATTTAAAGAAGATATGAGGGGCTTTTTTATATACAAGAGAGTGGTTCAAATGTGGAATGAAATTCCTGAGGAAATGGTGGATGTGGGTATAGTTACAATGTTTAAATGAAATTTAGATAAGTGCATGAATAACAAATGTTTGGAGGGATATGGCCCAAGCACAGGCAGGTAGGACTAGTTTAGTTTGGGATTATGGTTGGTGTGGACTGGTTGGACTGAAGGGTCTATTTCCATGCTCTACGACTCTATGCCTCTACTGCTAAGACAGGACATACCTGGGGATAGTGATTGTGGTGACTGTGACATTGTATGGTATGATTTTGTGAGTATGACTACATGACTACTGTTGCTTGACTACTTTTGTTGGATAGCTCTCTCACTTTTGCTACAAGCCCCAAGTGTTGATAAGGAAGATTTCACATTGTTGACAGGGTTGGGTATACAATTGTTGTTTCCAATGCCTGAATGACTGGGTTATCTGGTTTCATTTATTTGTTTGGATTCCCAATTGGTTTGATATAATTAAATGGCCATTTCAGAGGGTAATAAGAGTCAACCATGTTGCTCTGGATGTGGAGTCATACGTAGAGTAAACCACACCAGACTTTCTTCCCTAAAGGGCATGAGTGAAGCAGTTGGGTTTTTACAACAGTTACAATTAAGATAACTTTTACTTTCAAATTTTATTAAATCATATTTCACCATCAACCAGGTTAGGATTTGACTTTGTGACCCTAGAACATTAGTCTGGGGCTCTGTATTAATAATCCAGTGGCGTTACCATAAAACTAATTCAAGGTGATAAGCAATTGCATTGGAACTTTAAGGTGGTGATATGCCCATTCTTCTTTGACCTTCTAAATGGTAGAGGTCATGGGTTTGAAAGATGCTGTCACAGGAGCCTGACTGAATTGTGGCACTGTGTTTTGTATATTGGTACATACTGCTACCATTATGCTCTATTTGTGGAGTGATAGAACGTTTAATGTAGAAGGATGAGACACCGAACAAGCCTTGTGTTGGTGTTGAGCTTCTTTAGTGTAATGAAAATGATTCAGGCAAGTGGAGAAGATTCCATCATATTCCTGATTTATGTCCTGTGAATGATTAGGCAGGTTCCAGGAAGTTCGGAAGTAAGTTACTCACAACAGTATTTTCTGTATCTGACCTGCTTTGCAATCACAGCCTTTATGAGGCCAATCTGGGTAATTTTCTGCTCAATGGTAACCTGCAAAACTTGACAGTGCATTCAGTGATGAGAATGCCATTTATTACCAAATGTAAAGCGTTCAATTCTCTATAGTTGGAGGTGGTCATAGCTTACCAATTGTGGTACAAATATGGTACACAGCACAAGTCTAATGTTGTTTAGGCTATGCTGCACGTCAGCACAGACTGCTTCAATATCTGAGAAATTGCAAATGGAACTGAATGTTCGTCATTCATCAGCAATTATCTCCACTTCTGACCTTATACTGGAGGGACAATCATTGATGAAGTGGCTAAAGATGGTTGGGTCTGAGCAGACTTGCTATTTGGATGATAATAAAAGGAAACAGCAGTCACACTTCAAGTGAATCACAGACACAGCCTCTCAGTCTAGGTGACCCTGCAAATCTCCATATTCCCTCGTTATCAACTCCATCAGCTTTGATCTTCCCTATATTTCCACCCAACCCATTTATTCACCTGTTCATCTCTCCACTCTACCCCAAACAGGAGGCAAACAGCAACATCCTGCCGAATAGAATAATGCATGTCCCAATCAATGAAGCCAGAATGGTGCAGTCTATGAATAACTCCCTTCCCACAATACCCCTTCCCCTCACACACATTATTGAAATCCTCCCACACATTGAATTGTCCCCCACCTTATAATTAATGTCTCTCATCCCAGAAAATTATCATGTCTTTATGGATCAAATAGGACTATTATTGCTGAATAGCAAGATTCCTATTTCACCTTTCCAAACTTGGAACTATCAACATCGAGAATCTCATTTCTTCTCATCTCACTGTACTTTCTGTAAGACCCACCAATGCCCATGCCATCTAGTGGCTGGGAAATTCAATCCTCTGATCAATATTTCCATAATTCCAGCATTACTTCCTTCATTATCCTTGAAGACATCTTATCTGGTCCTGGTCAGTTTCTAATATCCCCCTCTTCACTCACAATCTCTCTAAAAATGTTGTGCAATCATCTCTCACTTGTTTTATTAACTTTCGTGTGAAATATCTTTCAGGAATTTGTGCATCAGTTTTAGATTTTTCAATTCAGTTTCACTACTCAGGTCAATATCTGTATAATTATTCAATTAATTACCTCGACTACTGCCTCTTTCACTGATTTTGGCAGTATCTTCCTGTTTGAAGACAGATACAAAGTACTTCTATAGTACCTCGGCCTCCACATCCAGATCCTCCATTTAGTCCCTTACTGGCCCACCTCTCATGCCACAAAGTATATACCTGTAGAAGGTTTTATAGTGCATCTATTGTGGCTCAGTTGGTAGAATAATAAGGTGGCAGATTCAAGTGATATTTGAGTACAAAGTTACAGCTGATACTCAGCTGCAATGCTGAGGGAGTCTTGCTTTAATGGAAGTGCTGATTTTCAGATGATATGTTAGTCTGATGTCCTGTCCTCCTCCTCCTCCTCCTCCTCCTCCTCAGGTAGACTTTCAAGATCTCATTGCATAATTTTGAAGAACATGGCAGTTTGCATTTTGGCCAGGCTCTATCTCTTAATCACACTACAAAAAAAACAAAAACTCACAACAGTATTTTCTGTATCTGACCTGCTTTGCAACCACCACCTTTATGAGGCCAATCTGGGTAAGTTTCTGCTCAATGGTGACCTGCAAAACTTGACGACGCGTTCAGTGATGAGAATGCCATTGATTATCAAATGTAAAGCATTCAATTGTCTATAGTTGGATCTGGTCATAGTCCACCAATTGTTGTACAAATATGGTACATAGCCCAAGTCTAAACGTTGTTTAGGGTATGCTGCATCAGCAATTATCTCTACTTTTGACCTTATACTGGAGGGACAAGCTCCATATGAGACTGCTACTTTTGAAAATTTGTTACATAAAATTTGGTTGCCACATTGCCGACCTTACAACATAGACTACACTTCAAATATACAATCAGTTATAAAGGATTTTGAGATAGCCAATGCATCAGAAA
This sequence comes from Chiloscyllium plagiosum, assembly GCF_037043375.1. Lineage (NCBI taxonomy): Eukaryota > Metazoa > Chordata > Chondrichthyes > Orectolobiformes > Hemiscylliidae > Chiloscyllium > Chiloscyllium plagiosum. The sequence continues at coordinate 78,964,938 of NW_028270140.1, forward strand.
AAGGTGCAGTTCAAAAAAAAGTCTTTTTTACATTCTCTTTTGGATCAGCTGACTGTCTCTTAGAAACAAAAATGATAGTAACAGGAGTAGGCCATTCAACCCCTCGAGCCCGCTCCACCATTCAATATGACATGATTGAGCTCAAGATTAGACACCTCCCTCCCCTTCCTGCACCTCTCCATCTCCATCAATGATGACCAACTTGACACTAACATTTTTTACAAACCTACCAACTCCCACAGCTACCTGGATTACACCTGTTCCTACCCTACCTCCTACAAAAATGCTATCCTGTATTCCCAATTCCTCCACCTCTACTGTATCTGCTCCCAGGAGGACCAGTTCCACCACAGAACACACCAGATGGCCTCCTTCTTTAAAGACCACAATTTCCCTTCCCACATGGTTGAAGATGCCCTCTCATCCACGTCCCGCACCTCCGCCCTCAAACCCCATCCCTCCAACCACAGCAAGGACAGAACCCCCCCGGTCCTCACCTTCCACCCTACCAACCTTTGCATAAACCATATTCAGCTGACATTTCCACCACCTCCAAATGGACTCCAAAAGTAGCAGTCTCATATGGAGCTTGTCCCTCCAGTATAAGGTCAAAAGTAGAGATAATTGCTGATGCAGCATACCCTAAACAACGTTTAGACTTGGGCTATGTACCATATTTGTACAACAATTGGTGGACTATGACCAGATCCAACTATAAACCACAAGGGATTCATTTCTCTCCCCACCCCTTTCCAATTTCTGCAAAGATCGTTCCCTCAGTGACTAACTGGTCAGGTCCACGCCACCCAAGAACCCACCCTCCCCTGCCACGGCAGTAATTGCAAAACCTGCGCCCACACCTCCCCCCTCACCTCCATCCAAGGCCCCAAAGGAGCTTTCCACATCCATCAAAGATTCACCTGCACACCCACTATTGTCAATGCTTCCTACAACCCACCCTCCCATCCTGGCACCTTCCCCTGCCACCGCAGGAACCGTAAAACTGTGCCCACGCCTCCTCCCTCATCTCTATCCAAGGCCCTAAAGGAGTCTTCCACATCCAAAGTTTTACCTGCACATCCACTAATATCATTTATTGTATCCGTTGCTCCCAATGCGGTTTCCTCTACATTGGGGAGATTGGGCACCTCCTAGCAGAGCGCTTTAGGGAACATCTCTGGGACACCCGCACCAATCAACCACACCGCCCCGTGGCCCAACATTTCAACGCCCTCTCCCACTCTGCTGAGGGCACGGAGGTCCTGGGCCTCCTTCACTGCCGCTCCCTCACCACCAGACGCCTGGAGGAAGAACGCCTCATCTTCCGCCTCGGAACACTTCAACCCCAGGGCATCAATGTGGACTTCACCAGTTTCCTAATTTCCCCTCCCCCCCAACTTACCCCAGTTCCAATCTTCCAGCTCAGCACCATCCTCTTGATCTGCCCTACCTGCCCAATTTCCTTTGCACCTATCCACTCCACTTTCCTCTCTGACCTATCACCTTCATTATCCACCTATTGTACTCTTGGCTACCTTCTCCCCAGCCCCACTCCCCTCCCATTTATCTCTCCACCCCGGATGCTCCCAGCCTTCATTCCTGATGAAGGGCTTTTACCCGAAACGTCGATTTTCCTGCTCCTCGGATGCTGCCTGAACTGCTGTGCATTCCCAGCACCACTCTAACCTTGACTCTGATCTCCAGCATCTGCAATCCTCACTTTTGCCATGATTGAGCTCATCCCTCCCCACTTCCCACCCCAATATCCCTTGATCCCTTTAGATACAAGTATATCTAGCTTCTTCTTGAAAACACAATGTTTGGCCCCAACCACTTCCTGTGATACTAAATTCCACAGGCCCACCACTTTCTGCATGTAGAAATTTTCCTCATCTGTCCTAAAAGATTCATCCTTAAACTATGATACCTGGTTCTGGATGTCCCCACCCTTAGGAACATGCTTCTTGCATCTACCCTGTCAGACATTCATAGCTTTCAATGAGATCCTGCACTTATTCTAAACTCCAGTGATTGCAATCCTAACCAATTCAATCTCTCATCACATGTCAGTCCCACTATCCCAGGAATTAACTTGGTAAATTTTGTTATACTCCCTCTGTAGCAAGAACATTCTTCCTCAGATAAGGACACCAAAAGTGCCCAATGCCCTATGCAATTGCAGCAAGACATTCCTGTTCCTGTACTCCAATCCTCTCACTGTAAAGACAAAATTGTAATTTGCCTTCTTTGCTGCCTCTCTCCCTGCATGCTTATTCTGTGATTAGTGCACAAGGACACCCAGGTCTTGTTAAACATTCCCCTCTCAAATACATTCAAGGCTGAAAAAGACAAGTTTTTGATCTACAGGGGAGTTAAAGATTAGAAGGCCAGTAATAAAGTGGAGTTAAGGAGGTCAATCAGATAGTGGAGGAGGTGCAAGGGTCTAAAGTGGAGTCCCAGATAGACAGGATAGTGAAGGTGGCATTTGGAATGCTTGGTCAGTGCATTGAGTATAGGTGTTTAGAGGTAATGTTGCAACTGTACAGGTCATTGCTTAGGCCACTTTTGGAAAACTGCATTCAATTCTAGTCTCCCTGCTATAGAAGGATGTTGCAAAACTTGAAAGGGTTCAGAAAAGATCTACATATTGCCAGGTTGAGGGCTTGAGTGAGAAAGAGGCGCTGAAGAGACTGGGGTTATTTTGCCTGGAGTGCCGGAGGCTGAGGAGTAACCTTATAGAGGTTTATAATATCATAGGGTGAATAGCCAAAAAGTCTTTTCCCCAGGGTGGAAAGTTCAAAACTAGAGAAAATAGATTTGAGGTGAGGGAAAAGATTTAAGAGGGATTAAGGGGCACATTTTTCACACAGAGGGCCAGGCGTATATGGAATGAGCTGCCAGAGAAAGTGGTGGAGACTGATACAATTACAACATTTAAAAGGCTTCTGGATAGGCTTACAAATAGGAAGGGTCTAGAGGAATATGGACCAAATGCTAGCAAACAGGACTAAATTAATTTAGGATATCTGGTCAGCATGGACAAGTGAGACCAAAGGGTTTGTTTCAAAGCTGTATAGCTCCATGACTCAATTACTCCATGAATGACCATACAAATTAGTAGATTTAAACTAAATAGTCCTTTGAACCTGCTACTCTGTTCAATAAGAGCATGGCTGATCGGATTACTCCACAGCTGAAAAATGTGTTGCTGGAAAAGCACAGCAGGTCAGGCAGCATCCAAGGAGGAGAATCAACGTTTAGGGGAAAAGCCCTTCATCAGGAATGAGGAAGGTGTGCCAAGCAGGCTAAGATAAAAGGTGGGGAGGAGGGACTTGGGGGAGGGGCGTTGGGAATGTGATAGGTGGAAGGAGGTTAAGGTGAGGGTGATAGGCTGGAGAGGGGTTGGGGACGGAGAGGTCGGGAAGAAGGCAGTGCTGAGTCAGAGGGTTGGGACGGAGATAAGCTGGGGTGGGGGGAAATGAGGAAGCTGGAGAAATCTGCATTCATCACTTGTGGTAGGAGGTTTCCTAGGCGGAAGATGAGACGCTCTTCCTTCAGGCGTTGTGTTGTCATGGTCTGGCACTGGAGGAGGCCAAGGACCTGCATGTCCTTGGCGGAGTGGGAGGGGGAGTTGAAATGTTCAGCCACAGGGCTGTTGGGTTGGTTGGTGCGGGTGTCCCAGAGGTGTTCTCTGAACCGTTCTGCAAGTAGGCGGCCTGTCTCCCCAATGTAGAGGAGGCCACATCGGGTGCAGCTGATGCAGTAAATGATGTGTGTGGAGGTGCAGGTGAATTTGTGACAGATATGGAAGGATATCTTGGGGCCTTGGAGGGAAGTGGGGGGGGGGGGGGGGGGGGGGGAAGGGGGGAGCTGTGGGCGCGAGTTTTGCATTTCTTGCGGTTGCAGGGGAAGGTGCCGGGAGTGGAGGTTGGGTTGGTGGGGACCTGACGAGTGAGCCACAGAGGGAGTGGTCTTTCCGGAACACCGATAGGGGAAGGGAGGGAAATAGATCCTTGGTGGTGGGGTCTGTTTGGAGGTGACAGAAATGACGAAGGATGATACGATGTATCTGGGGGTTGGTGGGGTGGTAGGTGAGGACCAGTGGGGTTCTGTCCTGGTGGTGATTGGAGGGGCGGGGGTTCAAGGGCAGAGGAGCAGGAAGTGGAGGAGATGCGGTGTAGAGCATTGTCAATCATGTCTGGGGGGAAATTGCGGTCTTTGAAGGAGGAGGCCATCTGGGTTGCTCGATATTGGAACTGGTTCTCCTGGGAGCAGATGCGACGGAGACGAAGGAACTGGGAATATGGGATGGTGTTTTTACAGGGGGCAGGGTGGGGGGAGGTGTAATCTAGGTAGCTGTGGGAGTCGGTGGGTTTATAGTAAATGTCCGTGTTGAGTCGGTCGCCCGAGATAAAAATGGAGACGTCTAGGAAGGGGAGAAAGGAGTCTGAGATGGTACAGGTAAATTTGAGGTTGGGGTGGAAGGGGTTAGTAAAATGGATGAACTGTTCAACCTCTTCGTGGGAGCACGAGGCAGTGCCGATACGTCATCGATGTAGCGGAGGAAAAGGTGGGGGGCGGTGCCAGTGTAGCTTCAAAAGATGGACTGTTCCACATATCCGACGAAGAGGCAGGCATAGCTGGGGCCCATGCGGGTGCCCATGGCTACTCCTTTGGTTTGGAGGAAGTGGGAGAATTGGAAAGAGAAGTTGTTCAGAGTGAGGACCAGTTCAGTGGAAGGGTGTCAGTGGAAGAGTACTGGTTGGGTCGGCAGGAAAGGAAGAAGTGGAGGGCTTTGAGGCCTTTGTGATGGGGGAATGGAGGTATATAGGGACTGGATGTCCATGGTGAAGATAAGGCGTTGGGGGCTGGGGAAGTGAAAATCATGGAGGAGGTGGAGGGCGTGGGTGGTGTCCCGAACATAGGTGGGGAGTTCTTGGACTAATGGGGACAGGACCATGTCGAGGTATGCAGAGATGAGTTTGATGGGGCAGGAGCAGGCTGAGACAATGGGTCAGCTGGGGCAGTCAGATTTGTAGATTTTGGGCAGGAGGTAGAAACGGACGGTGCGGGGTTGTGGGACTATGAGGTTGGAGGTAGTGGATGGGAGATCCCCTGAGGTGATGAGGTTATGGATGGTCTGGGAGATGATGGTTTGGTGGTGGGAGGTGGGGACATGGTCAAGGGGGCAGTAGGAGGAGGTGTCTGCGAGCTGGCGTTTAGCCTCAGCAATGTAAAGATCGGTGCGCCAAACTACCACCGCACCTCCCTTGTCTGCCGGTTTGATAGCGAGTTTGGGGTCGGAGCGGAGGGCTGCATGTTGCAAGGGTGAGAGGTTGGAGTGGGTAAGAGGGGTGGACAAGTTGAGGCGGTTAATGTCGCGGCGGCAGTTGGCTATGAAGAAATAGAGGGCGGGTAAGAGGCCAGCACGGGATGTCCAGGTGGATGGGGTGTGTTGGAGGTGGAAGAAGCGGTCGTCAGAGGATGGGCGAGAATCCTGGTTGAAGAAGTAGGCCTCCACATTCCCACCTACCTTTGATAACCTTTCACTCCCTTGCTCAATAAGAATCAAGCTACCTCTATCTTCGAAATATTTAAAGAAGTTGCTTCCATTGGAATGTGTGTGTTCCAAAGAATCCAACCATCAATGAAAATCTCTTAACTCTGACTTCAGTGGATGGTGCTCTTTTAAAAACTTGAACTCTAGTTCTAGATTATCCCACAAGAATGAACATCCTTTTTCACAATCACCCTGTCAAGATCCCTCAGGATCTTATATGTTATAATCAAATTGTCCCTTATTCTTCTAAACACCAGCAGTCATTTCTAGTCTAGTCTGTCCATGTTTCTTCATAAACAACCTGCCCATTCCAGGTATCAGCAAACTTTCTTTGAACTGCATCCAAATGCATTTATGGCCTTACTTTATTAAAGAGACCAATATTGTACACAAATATTCCAGTTGTGGTCCCACCAATGGAGTGTATCACTGAAGAATATCATCTGAAGTGGTGTTAAATTCCTATTACATATTAACTTTTTCTGATTTGGAGATGCCGGTGTTGGACTGGGGTGTACAAAGTTAAAAATCACAACACCAGGTTATAGTCCAACAGGTTTAATTGGAAGCACACTAGCTTTCGGAGCGGCCCTCCTTCATCAGGTGATAGTGGAGGGCTCAATCGTAACACGGAATTTATAGCAAAAATTTAGTGTGATGTAACTGAAATAATACATTGAAAAATTGATTCTGTTATGGCTTAATAAAGCCATAACAGAATCAATGTTTCAATGTATTATTTCAGTTACATCACACTAAATTTTTGCTATAAATTCCGTGTTACGATTGAGCCCTCCACTATCACCTGATGAAGGAGGGCCGCTCTGAAAGCTAGTGTGCTTCCAATTAAACCTGTTGGACTATAACCTGGTGTTGTGATTTTTAACTTTATAATTTATCTCATATGCTTTCCCTTGTATCCAAAGATTGTTAAAGAAAATGGTTACTTGTGATCTCTGATCAGAGGTTAGGTCAAATTGGCTGATGTTGCACATCCCTGTATAAAAAGGAATATAAAAAGTCTTTGTGGACTAAATTGTGCACATCCCTTTCCCTAAACATTTTGGACTAGCTATTACAACCAGCCTGTCTAAAAGCAAAATGATTAAATCTTCTCCCTACAATTCACCGACAAAATGTTCCAAAGATTTACCATTGCAGTATTCTTAAAAGCTAGGAACAAAATGGCTTCCTAAGGCAGTAAAAGGCCCATTTCCATTGCCATTTATTTTGCCCAACCCCAAATCATTATATGTTGATACAGGTTTGCTTTCAGAAGAGAAGAGCAACAATTCTTTATTACACAATGTTTATTTTATTCACATTTGACAAGAAAACCCCAGTGGACCACTGCTACATTAAAACTTATTAAAACATTTGCATTGTGTCATACCAGGCCCCAAACACTATCTAAATAAGGGGTCAAAAGCCATAAAACAGAAAACTTACTTCATCCCCATTTTCTGTAGTATATTTTTACCAACTGGGTATAAACAATTAAAAAATCGTTAAAAAGAGCAAGCTCAGTGCTGTTCTATTTATAAATTTACAAAAAATGTTGCTACCAAAATGTTTTAACACCCCCATTTCCCTGCTGCACATATTAACTCAAATTCAATCATAAATGTAAGCTGCCCCCAAATAACTGTAGTTTCTCAACTACACAAAATTATTTTTCACTGGTTTTATCTGTAATCTTCAGAAAAGGGCATCTTTCATAGGTTCAAAAAAAAAACCTATGATTCACATTGGTTTCAGATTTACACTTTAAGCTCTAGACCTTGTAATGTTCAAAAAAACAATAGTATAAAAAAAGCCCTGAACTGATGTCATGTGTACAAAAAGAAATTCACAAAATATCTAAAATACAAATTACTGAAATACAAAAATAGTTTGAATTTCTAGATATTAAGTTCAACATAGGCAGCAATGAGTTTTTGAAGATGTTATCTTGCAGGATGATCACATTACTGCACAGCTTCTGTCAGCTGCTCTTGGATCTCCCTGAAAAATAAACCCACTATAAGATCAATTTGCTCATGATCAATAAAGTCAAACAGTACCATATACACTTGCATATAGGTCAATCTCATGTGCAAGTCGACCCCTAACTTTGGGCCAAAATACCTTGTATTTTCCATATATTTCATGTATAAGTCAACTCTCGTTCTTCAGTTACAGATCGATCTTTTAGTGTCAGTGTGCCTGCCCGTTGCACTCCGCTATAGCTTTCTAGTCTGCTGGCCGTACCGCTCCATTCCGGGCCTTCTGCCATGCTCCGCTCCATGTTTTCAGAATTACTGGAAGAATACGACAGTACAGGGCAACCACCGTAGCTGCGGAGTCAGTTTCAGTTACCCACAGCCTGAACATGTTACAGGGAACGTTCCAGAACCAGGGACTGTGGGCTGTCGGCAAGGTAAATTTCCCATTTTATGGATAAATATTCATCCTCTCGAAAACAATACCCAGTGCACAAGTCGACCCCCTAATTTCAGATTTAAAAAAAATGTCTTCAAAATTTGACACATACATGAGTATATATGGCAATTTAATTCTGTGTTTTGAATAAAGAACCATTTCATGGCCTCAAATATCAGCACAATGCTTTGCATCAATATTGTGCCTTTACAATTCTTCATGAGAGCATAATCAGAGCAGTATTAATATCTCCTTGGGTTCCTGAACCAAAAGCTTGATCAAAGTGTGGGGTTTAAGTCTGATCCCTAGTATGGAGGGATTTTCTTATGAAGATAGATTAAACAGGTTGAGAATACTCATTGCACTTCAGTAGAATTAGGAGTGATCTCCATTGAAACATACAAGATAGCTAAGGAGCTTGACATGGTAAACTCAGAGGACATTTACCCTCATAGGAGAGTCTAAGACCAGAGGGCAAAGAATAAAAGGATGCCAATTTAACTCCGATGAGGAGGGATTCCTTCACTCAGGGTTGAATTTCTTGGAAATTCCTTGCCACAGAGCACTGTGGGGGGCAGAGTCCTTGTATACACTGAAGGCTGAAACAGATACAATTCTTGATCAGTAGGGGGAAAGAGGGTTTTGGGGACAAGTAGGAAAGTGAATGAGAGAAATGTTGGATCAGCCACGATCCTGTTGAATGATGCAGCATATTTCAGGAGCCATACTGCACATTCATACTCCTATTTCTTACTAATTTAAAGAATGACTCCAGAAATTACAGACTACAGTTTGGTTAGATAGAGTAGGGACAGAAATCTGTGCTGTCTGATTAAAGAATCAGAAGCAACCTAAAAGAAAAATGGTGCATTCCAAATCTGGAATCCAAGACCTAATTTAACACAAACCAATTCAATAGTAGCATTCAAAAGGAAATTAGATAAATACTTGTGGAAAAAATACAGGAATATGGCAAGAGACTCGGACTGGTGCGACTGATTGGATTTTTCTTTGAAAGCAGCATCACTGACTCAACTGGATGATTGCCTTCTGTTTTACACTATTGCATAATGTTATGAATTAAAGCACTTGCTGATTTATAAACCAAGTGTGAAATTTATTTAAAAAGTACAAATAGATTGCATATATAACATACATAAAATATTCTAGTAACTGACGTAGAGAGAGTTTTCTTCATTATATGGTGTTTTGCCATGAATACACATATTCCAGAATTATTCTTCAAGTAAAAAAAAGCAACATTTATATTCACGATCTACAGCAGAACTGAAGTATTATATTAACTACTTCTCTTTTGCAAGCATCAACTGACCAAAATAAAAAAGGTTTTAGAAAATTCAAAAAGAGAAAAGCTGACATTTTACTCCACTTGCAGAATCCCTGTTTGCCTCTTATTTTAATCTTGAAATGCAAGCTGCGTGAGAAGTGAAAGCACACAAGTTCCCACGAACACCAGCCCACAACCAAGTCTCCCAGTGTATTTTACTGTGTGCTATGCAAACTTTTACTGTTAGACAGAAATGTACCTGCTGATGGAAGAGATCTTCATCTCTAATCTCAACTTCCTCCTCCTCCTCCTCCTCTTCTGGTACAGTGGTTGTGAAGATGGTACTTCTATCAGCCACCTCCTACATAGGGTGAGAAATCAATTTCTTAAGCAGCGAGACCTCAAACTAGTGAATTGCACTAAAAACACAATTCTAGATGGGAGTTTCATATCCCCCCCCTCCCCAAAGTCCATTTTAATCTTAACTACCTGAGAATTTCAAATAAAATAGCCCAGAACATTCATCTCCTATTCCTTAATATTTCCAGCTGTTACGAATAGAGGGGGAAAAGAATAGAGGGGGAAAAGAATAGAGGGGGAAAAGAATAGAGGGGGAAAAGAATAGAGGGGGAAAAGAATAGAGGGGGAAAAGAATAGAGGGGGAAAAGAATAGAGGGGGAAAAGAATAGAGGGGGAAAAGAATAGAGGGGGAAAAGAATAGAGGGGGAAAAGAATAGAGGGGGAAAAGAATAGAGGGGGAAAAGAATAGAGGGGGAAAAGAATAGAGGGGGAAAAGAATAGAGGGGGAAAAGAATAGAGGGGGAAAAGAATAGAGGGGGAAAAGAATAGAGGGGGAAAAGAATAGAGGGGGAAAAGAATAGAGGGGGAAAAGAATAGAGGGGGAAAAGAATAGAGGGGGAAAAGAATAGAGGGGGAAAAGAATAGAGGGGGAAAAGAATAGAGGGGGAAAAGAATAGAGGGGGAAAAGAATAGAGGGGGAAAAGAATAGAGGGGGAAAAGAATAGAGGGGGAAAAGAATAGAGGGGGAAAAGAATAGAGGGGGAAAAGAATAGAGGGGGAAAAGAATAGAGGGGGAAAAGAATAGAGGGGGAAAAGAATAGAGGGGGAAAAGAATAGAGGGGGAAAAGAATAGAGGGGGAAAAGAATAGAGGGGGAAAAGAATAGAGGGGGAAAAGAATAGAGGGGGAAAAGAATAGAGGGGGAAAAGAATAGAGGGGGAAAAGAATAGAGGGGGAAAAGAATAGAGGGGGAAAAGAATAGAGGGGGAAAAGAATAGAGGGGGAAAAGAATAGAGGGGGAAAAGAATAGAGGGGGAAAAGAATAGAGGGGGAAAAGAATAGAGGGGGAAAAGAATAGAGGGGGAAAAGAATAGAGGGGGAAAAGAATAGAGGGGGAAAAGAATAGAGGGGGAAAAGAATAGAGGGGGAAAAGAATAGAGGGGGAAAAGAATAGAGGGGGAAAAGAATAGAGGGGGAAAAGAATAGAGGGGGAAAAGAATAGAGGGGGAAAAGAATAGAGGGGGAAAAGAATAGAGGGGGAAAAGAATAGAGGGGGAAAAGAATAGAGGGGGAAAAGAATAGAGGGGGAAAAGAATAGAGGGGGAAAAGAATAGAGGGGGAAAAGAATAGAGGGGGAAAAGAATAGAGGGGGAAAAGAATAGAGGGGGAAAAGAATAGAGGGGGAAAAGAATAGAGGGGGAAAAGAATAGAGGGGGAAAAGAATAGAGGGGGAAAAGAATAGAGGGGGAAAAGAATAGAGGGGGAAAAGAATAGAGGGGGAAAAGAATAGAGGGGGAAAAGAATAGAGGGGGAAAAGAATAGAGGGGGAAAAGAATAGAGGGGGAAAAGAATAGAGGGGGAAAAGAATAGAGGGGGAAAAGAATAGAGGGGGAAAAGAATAGAGGGGGAAAAGAATAGAGGGGGAAAAGAATAGAGGGGGAAAAGAATAGAGGGGGAAAAGAATAGAGGGGGAAAAGAATAGAGGGGGAAAAGAATAGAGGGGGAAAAGAATAGAGGGGGAAAAGAATAGAGGGGGAAAAGAATAGAGGGGGAAAAGAATAGAGGGGGAAAAGAATAGAGGGGGAAAAGAATAGAGGGGGAAAAGAATAGAGGGGGAAAAGAATAGAGGGGGAAAAGAATAGAGGGGGAAAAGAATAGAGGGGGAAAAGAATAGAGGGGGAAAAGAATAGAGGGGGAAAAGAATAGAGGGGGAAAAGAATAGAGGGGGAAAAGAATAGAGGGGGAAAAGAATAGAGGGGGAAAAGAATAGAGGGGGAAAAGAATAGAGGGGGAAAAGAATAGAGGGGGAAAAGAATAGAGGGGGAAAAGAATAGAGGGGGAAAAGAATAGAGGGGGAAAAGAATAGAGGGGGAAAAGAATAGAGGGGGAAAAGAATAGAGGGGGAAAAGAATAGAGGGGGAAAAGAATAGAGGGGGAAAAGAATAGAGGGGGAAAAGAATAGAGGGGGAAAAGAATAGAGGGGGAAAAGAATAGAGGGGGAAAAGAATAGAGGGGGAAAAGAATAGAGGGGGAAAAGAATAGAGGGGGAAAAGAATAGAGGGGGAAAAGAATAGAGGGGGAAAAGAATAGAGGGGGAAAAGAATAGAGGGGGAAAAGAATAGAGGGGGAAAAGAATAGAGGGGGAAAAGAATAGAGGGGGAAAAGAATAGAGGGGGGGGAAGGGGAGAGAGAGAGGGAAGGGGAGAGAGGGGGGGAAGGGGAGAGAGAGGGGGGAAGGGGAGAGAGAGGGGGAATGGGAGAGAGAGGGGGAAGGGGAGAGAGAGGGGGGGAGGGGGGGGAGAGGGGGGGAGAGAGAGAGAGAGGAAAGAGAGAGAGAGGGAAGAGAGAGAGAGGGAGAGAGAGAGAGAGAGAGAGAGAGAGAGAGAGAGAGAGAGAGAGAGAGAGAGAGAGAGAGGGGCGGGGCGGGGGGAAGAGATGAATCTCATCAGGGCAGCTGGTGAAATATAAATTCAATAAGTCTGGAATTTAAAGCTAGTCTAATGTAATCATTGTCATAAAAGTAAAGTCATCTGCTTCAGTAATATTTGGCTATTCCTGGTGCGTGACTCTAAAACCTACAGCAACATGATAGCCATTTCAGTTAAAATCAAAAGGAAGCTACTCTGTTGTATCAAACCTCCAAAAATAAAAAAAAAGTATGAAGCCAGACAGAATATCCAGCATCAAGCAACGCGCCACAAACACCATTGCAGCCATACCAGTCTGTAAAGTACACCTTATCAACATCGGATGGTTTGTGACAAAATTATAAGAGCTGTACAAGAATAGTCGTGCGACAACTTAACATAGTCCCATTCTCGGAATCATATCTTACAGACACCACCAACACCATCCCTAAATATGTTCTGTAGCACCAGGAAGATAGACTCACCACAGGTGGCACAATGATACATAGTTGGAAGTTGCTTGGGAACCCCCAAAATATCATGGTATCAGGTTAAAAGGTGATGAGGAAAGCCACCCAATGATTGCTACCTACCACATGCCCATCAATTATTGGACTTTCATATTCAACCCAACCTGTGGGAAGCAAGGGCAAAGAATGCACTGTGGGTGGAGGGACTTCAATGTCTATCCCAAGTTGCTTACTGCACCATTACTGACCAAGCTCTAAAAGGACATAGTTACTAGACTGGGTCAGGTGAAGAGGGAATCAGAAAGGAAACAAGTATGAGCTCATCCTCACCATGATAGCCATCACAGAGGACTGCATGGTGGTCACTCCTATCTATTACAGCCAGGAAGAGTCAGTAAATAGTGGAAACAAAGTCCCATCTTCATATGTAGGGAACCGACTAACATGTGCGGCACTACCCAAGCAACTCAACTGACATCTATGAGGCACAGCAGAATTAAACCAAAACTTGTAACTTCATGGGCTGGCATATCCCACTCTCCCATTGCCATGAGGCCTGGAGCTCAACACTGGTTCAATCAATACAGGATAGTATGCCAGGCATGCCTAAAAATGAGGTGCTAACCTCAATGTCACAAGACTACCTGCATGCCAGACAACAGAAACAATAAGCAACAGATCGAGCTAAGGGATTCCACAACGAACAGATCAGATGCAAGCTCGGTCACAAGTGTTCATGAACAGTGAAGGACAACCAAACACCCACGAGGAGGCGGGTCCACACATCCCCATCCTTATTGATATGGTGGGGGGGTCTCCCATCATTACAGAAAACAAACTGGAGCATTCATATTCATCTTCAGCTAAATGTACTGAGTGAATCATACATCTCAGCCTCTTCCCAGCATCACAGATGCCAATCTTCAATCAATATGACTCATCACATATGATAATCAAGAAATGGCTGAAGGTACTGGATCCTGTAAAGGCTAACTATATTCCTTTAGTAGTACTTGAGTCTTGACTCCAGAACTAGCCACTTCCCTAACCAATCTATTCTAGTACAGCTACAACACCAGCATTATTTCACAACATGGAAAGCTTCCAGCATCTGTCCTTTTGAAAAAAAGGAATTTGTTCACAGGACATGAGCATCACTGGCAAGACCAAACATTTGTCTGTCCCTAGTTGCCCTTGACAAGGTGGTGGTCAGCTACCTTCTTGAGCTGCTGCAGTCCACAAAGAAAAATAAGCAGGACAGATCCAACCCATCCAACTGCTGGATGGACTTGTTAACAATAGTCAAGAGGAGCTTGCTCACTAAAGCACACAGTTTTGTTTGAGGGCAATCAGCTCCTGAATCATTACAGCCAAACATGAATGAAACAGCTTAACGCCAGAGCTGAGGTGAGTGACTGCCCTTGGCATCAACGCAACATTTGACAGCGTACAGCATCAAGGAGCCCGAGCAAACTGAGTGAATGGAAAAGGGGAGAAAAACTCCCCTGCTGGTTGAAGTCATACAAAACCAATGAGTTGTTTGAGGTCAGTCATCTCCATTCCAAGGCATCCTTTCTCTTCTGTTCTTCAGGGTGGCATTCTAGCCCCAACATTTTCAAGCTGCTTCAATGACTTCCTTCCATCATAAGGTAGGAAACAGGGATGTTCACTGGTGATCGTACAAGGTTTAGCACCATTCATGACTGTTCAGATACTGAAGCAGTGCATTTCCAAATGCAGCAAAACCTGGAGAATACTCGGGTTTGAGGTGATTAAGTGGCAAGTAACATTTGCCAGTGCCAGGCAATATCCATACTAATGTTCAAGGGTACTGCCATTGTTGAATATCCTACTATCTTCCTTCTTTAGTGACCAGAAATTGAATTGGACTAACCACAGAAATACTGTAGGTACAAGTGTAGGCCAAAGAATAGGAACTTTGCAGTAAGTCATCTCTCGGAAACTGGTTCACCATCTCTACAAGTCAAGTCAGGAGCGTGACAGAATACTCACCTACACTGGTACATCTCGGCAATCAAAAAGTTCAACACCATCTGAAGTAAAGCAGCCTTCTTTATTGACACTCCATCCAATACCTACATTTATTTCTTTCACCACTGACAATGGCAGCAGTATACACCAAGCAGCAGCTCATCAAGGCTCCACAGATAGCATCTTCAAACCTACAGCTTCTACTGTATCAGTGCTCTAGAGACAAAATCTTAGAAATCCTTTCTTAAGAGCACTGAAAGAGTGTACATGCCACCCAAACACTGTAGTAGTTCAAGGCAGCATCTCACCAACTCCTTCTACAGAACATTCGACAGCAAACATCAATGAGAATCACAGAAAACTTGGCTGTTTGGGAGTCACACCCAACCAAAAACGTCCACATCTTGAACTAATATTACTGAATCGATGTAACAAACAGATTTCCAATCAGTTAAAAGAAGCATTACCTCTCCCTGAGAATTCTTGAGGACCACTTTCACATCTGCTCCAGTGCCCCAAGCATTCTGGTTCTTCCAGAGGAGGTTGGCAGGAGGAGCTGATATCACACCAGCATCAGCAGCCCAGATCTGCAGTAACAAGATTATTGAACAAGAAATATTTACATCAGCATAATATATTGCAGTTATCAAACTTTATGCAAGCCTTAAAAATAGGACAACATCAAGGCAGACACATCTATGGTGAAGTCTTTACATGATAACTTGAATTTATGCAATTCCATAAATCAACTGATATATTTTGGTGAACTATTTACTGTATAGCCTGTGACAGGCACAGAGTGTAGAAACTTTAGACTTCAAATCCAGCTGCTGTATGTTACTGAAGCTAAAAGCACAAATATGCATTCAAATCTTCATATCTCAGGTTTGACACTTATGTTGATACTTGGTGTGTAGGGAGTGAAGCTGCTGCTCAAGTTCCTGATCGTAATGGGCAATAACCTTTTGGGTACAATGTGAAGTTAATCATGAGTGGTTTATTGTGTCCCTTCTAAGAAACTTTACACTAGTCAACCTAGCAATACTTACTTATTGGTAACTTACCAAACTTATCACTGATTTCCTTCAAATGAGTATTGGGGGTGGAGGGGCAAGAATCTCTTGGGTCAAGCTATTTACAAGAGACCCTGCTGGAAGGTGAAAAGAAAGCAACTATTGTGGCAGACGCCGTAATCAACTGATGCAGATATTTGAAAGGAAATGAAGGTGATTCACACTTGGCTACATACAACTAAACTAATGTAAGGCAAGATGAAGAAATAAAATTCATCAATTTGGAAGGAGTGGCTGGGGATGGGGGGGGGGGGCTCACATTTGCTCATACCCTCCTTATTCTCAATTTCATGAAAGCACATCTCTGGAAAAAAAAAGTGAATACACTTTAGACAAAAGAGAAAAAAAAAATCAAAAAAAAAATCGCTTATCACCATGTACTTGACGAAAGGGGAAATTTAGAGCAACACTGGAGACATTTTTGCATTAGGAATGTTGATCACAGTTAATATCCAACCTCCTATTTACAGAAACTCAGTTTAAGAACTAAAAATCCAATTTTATATTGCAGAGGACACACAGACTTCTTTCCCTAAGCCAACACTACAAAACAAATATCAGAGTTCAACTCACACAGACAACAGGTATTCCAGGAGCAAAAAGCAGACCAACCATTTGAGCAAGGGTGACAGGAAAGTAAATATTAGGATCAATGATCCAGACTGATTTTTCTAGCTGAAATAAACTAAAGCTGACCAACAATGCCATTCTTCCCTCCCCACCATAACCACTGATAATAATGAGTTAACTTTCAGATCTGATGCTAAACTTTGCATTTTCCTGGTCTTTATGAAGCAGTATCTCATTAAATAAGTGTTTGAACTTACAGTTGTAGTCTGCCCAGCTTTCAACATATACTTTGGAGTAAATTTGTAAGAGACAGATGCATCACCAATCTTTCTTGTCAACTCCCAGCCACCCATAGGTTGATCCTGTTCAAATGTTTGAGGAAATAGAAAAAAAAAATATATATATATATATATATATATATTCAGCATATATGAATCTTAGATCATCTGATGCATCCTATATTTAATTTCTTCCTCCATTCCTACCTGTTCTGAATTATTCTTTAGTCGGATAAATTTACCATCTACATCCACTTCCTCAATGGCAACATTCCCTGTGGCAGAAGCAAGATGAGAGATACTGAGGCTACTACTGGCCTCAGATTCCTCAACATCGACACGCTTTCTCTTTCCACGAGCTGTGCGGACACTGCGACTAGATGTTGCACGAGAAACAGTCACACGGGAAGATGGACTTGGTGACAACTTCAATCTGAAAAAAGGTTAAGGAAACCCAAAAAGTGTCAAGTACTACAATAAACAAAAAGGACAAGTTTCTACAGGATGCAAAGGAAAAAGTGGTCGGGTGGCACTTTTAATTAAGGATGATATTAGTACACGAGAGAGAAATTACCTTATTTCAGAAGAATGCTATGTAGAAATAGAAAAAGGTTTAAACAAAGTGGAAGTAGTTTACAGACTCTTCACAGGAATTAAACAGTAAAACAAAAGAAAATTTATGGGTGTTGTAGAAAAAGGGAGATACAGTAATCATGGGACTTTATTCTTTGTACAGATTGGATGAATCAGATTGGTAATGATAGTCTGAATAGGATGAAGAGCATATTTAGGACAATTAGTGCAGTACCAAATGGAAAGCAGGCTATTTAGACCTGGTAAATGCGCAGTGAGACAGGTTTAGTTCATGATCTCATAGTAAAGGAAGTTTTAGCCAGTGATGTTGACATGATGAATTTTATATTCAGTCCGAGGGTGAGAATTGTGGATCTAAAACTAGCATTTTACAATTAAATAAATGACATTTACAGGATACGATGACAGACTTGTTCAAAGTGAACTTTGAAAATAGGTTATAAAAAGTTGAACAGTAGAGATGAAGTGTTTGGAATGGTGGGGAACACAGGAGAGAGAGAAGGAAGGATACTTCATAATATTCTGCAAAGACACATGCCAAGAAGAAAAAGTTTTCATGAGAAGGACACATCACTTGCTGAGGTAATATAACATTTTAAGTAAAAACGCACCACACATGCTCATGGTGTGTCAAGAATTGCTAAAGAATAAATGCAAAGGCAATTAAATTAAGTAAAAAGAGAAAGAGAGTTAACAAACAAACCAAACGTTTCTGCAAGTATTTACAAAGGAAACATAACTAAAATAAGCATCGATCCCTTAAAAAGGGCAAGACTGGCAAATAAGAAACATGGAAATGGTGGAAGCATCAATTGGGTTTTCTATGCTTAGCCTCAAGGTAGCAGACACACAAAAAATTCCAAGAACACTGGAAATTCCAAAGCTAAAAAGGGAGGAACATAAAAAAGTCAACTGGGGATAAGGAGTGCTGGGAAAACTAGTGGAACCAAAAGCTGATAAGTCCCCTGTCCCATGGACCTTAAGACCATAAGACATAGGAGTGGTAGGAAGGCCATTCGGCCCATCGAATCCACTCCGCCATTCAATCATGGCTGATGGGCATCTAAACTCCACTTACCCACATTCTCCCCATAGCCCTTAATTCCTTGTGACATCAAGAATTTATCAATCTCTGCCTTGAAGACATTTAGTGACCTGGCCTCCACTGCACTCTGCAGCAATGAATTCCACAGGCCCACCACTCTCTGGCTGAAGAATCGGAAAAACGTAGCCCAAAGAAACCTGGAAGCTACATCATTTTCAAATGGCATGAAATTGCAAAGCAACCTGTCATTTGAATCAATAAATGATGTGCTAAGAGACAGTGGCTAATCTGTTTGGTCTGTAGGTACTGGGTAATGGTCAACACCACTGCAAGTAAATTGGATATGGAATACTTTGGAACATTAGAGGTGTTTAATGAGATGTTTTTCTTCTGTGTACAACTAAGCATCACCTGGCCATGGATGCATCTTTTCCATGTTAATATTTAAACTTTGTAGATAACACAAACAAAACAAAAATAGTAGCCAATCATTTCTGATGACATTCATCCCAGAATCTCAAAATGAAATGGTAGGAGAGATAGGAAATACATTGGTTGTGACCTTCCTGAATTCACTAAAGGTGCCAGCAGTAGTCAAATAAAGATAATACATCCATTCAAGAAAGGGGGAAGAACCAAATAAACAATATTATTTAAATGCAGAGAGACTAAAATTTTGCTAGCAGAAATTGGTGTTGGACATTGGAGGAGTCAGGTTTAGCAGAAACAAAAATTGTACATGTTAAAAATGATTCCCTCAGAGCTTCCATAAAAGTTAAACTTCAATGTATGATGCTATATTAGTTCTAGAATTACCTTTCTTCTTCACCCTCTAACAGTTTCCTGTATGCATTGATTTCCATATCCAATGCCAGCTTAACATCCAAAAGATCTTCATATTCATTTAGCTGTTGCTGCATCTGCGCTCTCATCTCAGCCATTTCTTTCTCCTTTTCAGTCAGCATCCTGCGATTTCCATCTCTCTCTTTTTCCAGAGCATCTTCTAACTCCTGAACTCTTTCTTGCCAAGCTCTAGCCTATGGGAAGGAAGCGGGATGAGATTAGAATAATTAAAAGTACTGATACTTACCAATTGTATTTTAAATGGAATAAATAAAAACTTGCTTACATCTTTTTGCATGTTGAACAACTGAGTGCTGAGGCTCTCTATCCTCATTACATTTTCTTTCAGCTCCTCTTCAGCTGCCTTGGCTGACCTAGTGTTCATCTCCGAGGCAAGCCTTGCATTCTCAAGCTGAAAAACACATTCAGGAAGTTTCATAATCTGTACTTCCTCAAAAAATGCTTCATCATTGAGTCATTTAACTATGCCATCAATTTCCTTTCAATTTTAATATCACAACTAATGACACAGAAGTGCAATTTTTGATGTTAAAGAGTTTTAGAAAAAGAGTCACTAAATTGCCCGTAGTGTTAGGTGAAGAGGTAAATGTAGGGGAATGGGTCTGGGTGGGTTGCTCTTTGGAGGGTCGGTATGGACTTGTTGGGCCAAAGGACCTGTTTCCACACTAAGTAATCTAATCTAATCTAGTCATTGACAATCAGGGTTTGTGAATACTAGGACAGATAAGGGGGAAACTAATAAATGTAGTGTATTTCATTTAAAAAGTCCTCCCAATTTTAAGATGGACCAAAACATCAAGATGATGAAAGGCAAGTTATCAAGCAAAATTAGAAATCTAGCAAAATTAGGATAGCTGTCAGAAACTTGGTTACAGAGGCTGAGGAATACCCAAATGAAGGACAGTGAGTTAGGAGAAGAGTCTCTCTGCAGTTGAAGCTAACACTGTTAATGGTGGGTACAAAGCGGTCAAAATTGGAAGCCATGTAGGGATTTGAATAGATTGCAGAAGACTGAGATTTCCAGATACAACTCCATGGAAGGATGTAAAAACCAACAGTGAGAATGTTAGCAGGTATCACTAGACTAGGCACAGTAGCATTGGTAATAGCTGAATGGGATTTGGTGCAGATTTGAGTATGTTGAAAAATGTTCTGGATAACCTCCCTTTTACTGAGGATACAAATTGGAGGCCAACCAGGACAGCACTGCAATGAAAGAGTCTAGCAAGTAAAGAAAGGCATGATGACTATATACTTTAGAGCAGTTAAATGCAACAGGGGTTGTGATGAATGACACTACCAAGATGGAAGTAGGCAGTCTTTAACATTTCCAATTCAATCTGTTCAGTGGTTATTTACACATCTTTGAAGCAGGTGGAACTTGAAACCAGGTCTTTTGGCTCAGAGGTAGGAACACTACCACTGCACCACGAGAGCCAAGTCTTTAATTACTGCAGTTATAATGCATTGTTAAAGTGAGACCACAGTAACTACAATAGTCACACCTGAATCTGTACACCACTTAGCTACAAAACTAAACACAAAGTAATTTCTTATTTTTTTTTTTAAAGTCACTCTCAGGGAAAATGGCAGCTTAGTGATAATGTCATTGAACTAATAATCCAGAAGATAAAGCTCTGAGGGGATATGGGTTAGAATTCCACGATGGCACTAGATGCTCCATATTTATCAATGGAGTTTACATGTTAGTCTCATAACAACGATGATAACCATTGTTAATTGTTGTTAAAAACTCATCCAAATGTCTTTTTAGGGAAGGAAATAGGTCATATCAGCCTGATGCATTGCTCCAGACTGATGTGGTTGATATTTAACTTCCTATGCAATTGCTTAGCAAGCCTAGTCAAATGACAAACAGGGAGTGGCAACAAATGCTGGTCTTGCCAACAATGCCTACTTTCCATGAAGAATAAAACTAAATCTTCTAAAAACTCGAGCAAGACCAAAAACAAAAAAACTGAAAGAAAGAGTCAAATATTTCCAGTGTCAGAAGAAAAGATTTTGTTCACATCTCAGTGAATTTGAAATTATAGATGTAACCATTTGCTGGAATGTAATTGTTAAGAACCAGTACTATCTACATGTTGGTTACCACATACAGGTGAACACTCAATGTTCAGTAAAACTGTTCTCAAAAGTTATTGGTTGCTATGGAGTAAAATGTCAAAATTGGTTTTTGCTCGGATGTATGTGTTTTTGAGGGCAAAATCAGGACCATTCTCTAATTTTGGAAGTGTAGCAAATGTAGTTAAAATAGATGGAGTATAACAGAAAAAAATAAACTGAAGGAAATTTACTGCAAATAATAAAATCTCAAGAGCAACCAATGAATGTAGGTATTATAGATAATGACAGATTGAAAATGCAGGTTAAAAAGACTAAGAAAAGAGCAAATCATTTTGCTGTTTGATACATAAAGACTGAGTTTACACACACATCTGAGTATTCTGCAGATAGATGTGGGCAGGCCATCATATAAAGATTGTAACAGCATACAGCACAATAACTATGGACCAGGGCTGAAGAGAAGGTTATATTTATTTCATCACTTAAAAAAAAAAAGTTGTCTGAATTGAAATATCTGATGACTTAAAAACAGCACAAAATTATCCCAACCTACACAGTAACTTTTCCTTTATTTTGATACAGTGGATCACTCTTCCCTGTACACTCCATCACAGAAATTGGATAAATAAGGTTGGTACCTTATCGTGGAAATTTTTCTCTAGTTCTTCTTTATAGATTTTCACTTGCTGATCATGTTGTTCTCTCAATTCCTGGAGAGCTTTGGCCAGCTTGTGCTCATATTCAACCAAACGACCTGTATCCACTTCCACCAGGCGGGTCTCATGTCTCTTTCTGGTTTCTTTGATTTCCTGGAGTCAAAGAAAAGAGACAAATTCATACAGCGTAGTGACACCAAACAAATACCAATGCTCACATCTCAGTAAGAAAATAGCAGATGGAATCTGAAAGGATGTTGTCCAGAATATGAATTCACTAGACCAGACTTGCTTTGGGAAAAGTACTTGCATGGAAAGCTACAGCATCAAGACTAGCTGAGCAAACTGAGCATACATTGGAATTACAAAGAAATCTGAAGTATCTACAAGGGATATCTGGTCGGCATAGATGGGTTGGAC
This sequence comes from Chiloscyllium plagiosum, assembly GCF_037043375.1. NCBI lineage: Eukaryota > Metazoa > Chordata > Chondrichthyes > Orectolobiformes > Hemiscylliidae > Chiloscyllium > Chiloscyllium plagiosum. The sequence continues at coordinate 78,987,183 of NW_028270140.1, forward strand.
CGAAGGGTCTGTTTCCATGCTGCACATCTATGACTCTAAGAAGAATCGATTAAAATTGCTTCAGTTTCATAAGCTTACCATTTTTGGATCTGATGATTTTGCCTGTAGATAAATTACAGAGGCTGAATTCTGACAGTGAACAAATTAGGAACAGGAGAGGGGGGTTATCTAGCACTTCAAGCTGCACCACCATTCTGATTATTAAGATCTTATTAGGCTCATTCTGAAATAAAAACATGCATTTCAAGGGATTCCAATAGTGAATGCTGTCCCTCTCTAACTTTTGTTTAGTTGAAAAAGGGTACTATTGTTGGACATACTGTTTGCAAAGGACAAGCCCCTGCATGTGAAAGTGGGTAGATTCAAACACAAGTAAGTGAGCCACCCCACAAGCCCAACTAATTAATTTTCAATTGCTCATACAATTCTTACACTAAGAATACACAAGGACCATCATATATGAATTACAGAAATTGCTGAAAAAGCTCAGTGTCGCAAACCGGTTCTTGCAGAAGGCAGAGAGGGTGGGATGGGGAAGATGTTCTTGGTGGTGGGGGTCCAGTTGGAGTTGGAGAATGGTACGTTGGATGCGGAAATGGGTGTGGTTGTATGTGAGAACAAGGGGGACTCTATCTTTGTGTTTGGGGGGTGGGCTTTAGAGCAGTGGAATGGGGAACATAGCCATCTACTGCACCACCTATCTGGACAACAGAGGGATACCAGATCAAGACAATCTTAAGAGAATTAAGCAGTGACTCAGCAGAGAAAGCTTGCAAACTAAAATGGAAAGAGGACAAATCACAGAAAATTAACCTGTTCCGTAAGTCAACATTTGTGTGGACAAATGCTGTATTCTAGATTTTACCAGGTATAGTCATGGGATAGTGAGGAAAAGCCATCAAACTATTGTACGCCTGCACTGATTCCCAGCCTTCCCACGTCTTTCACCCATGTACCTAACCACATTTATCCTCCTCTGAATGCCTCTTCCTCTCCAGTATGCCTTTACACATTCGCATGATCTTCTCATTTTAACCTGTAAATTGCAGACTGCAAAAGATTAGTTTGCTTAAATGGCAGACTCATTAAAAATTATAATGAAATTCTCTTGTAGAGCACAGTATTAGATCATTATGGCTTTCCTGTTTAAGCTAAATTCAATTACAGAGGAATCTCGATTATCTGAACAAGGGTGGGCCCTACTTCGTTCAGTTAATTGATTCAACACCTCTTCTCTGGGGCTCGGTGTTTCCTGAAGTTTCCTTGTTCCTCACTCTGCCTTTCTCCTCCGTCGCAGGGTTTGTTTCTGAGGAGACACATGTGCAAGGGCCCTGCAGCATTGCTGACACGTGCCGCCTCCTCCAACCCCTCCCCCCCACCACCAGTTCAATAGGATTGATGCAGCGAGCACTAAGTCCACTCCCCATTCAGGAGTGCACACAGCAGCACACCGTGCGCGAGCCCCGCTCCCGTCTGCCCTCGTCCCCCAAGTCCAACTCCCCCAATCCAATCCAACCCGGTCCCCCATCCACCCACAACCACACCCCCAACCCCAGCCGCCACCCCGAATAATCCAAATAAACGATTAACTGAACGAAATAGTGCCTGCCCACCTCGTTCGGATGGAGGATCCACTGTAGACTTCTGTCAGGATGGCAGAGGTGAACTCTAAAATGTAGCAGCAGGGACAGTATTTTACTGTGAGGTATTCTAGGTCCAAGGGTGCAATGGCTTGTCAGGGTGGCTACATCTGAGCACCAGGTGGTGTTGACTGGGAAGCATACCCTACCACTCTTTGCCTTGCCAGAGGATGCCATGCATTCCATGCAATGTATGGAGAAGCTGTTAGCTTGTAGGGCAGAGTTGGGAATGGCAGAGATGAGGTAAGTCTCCATGAAGCAGAGCACACAACAGCATCTATAATCGGGGAGACCAAACAAATTTAGGGAACAGCTCGCTGAGATCTCAGCTGGGCCCGCACAGACCTCGCAGTCACCACCCATTTAATTCCCTTTCCCACTCCCTTTCTGACAGGACCATCCTTGGCCTCCTCCATGGTCACAACGAACCAAACCGTAAATCAGAGGAACACCACCTCATCTTCTGCCTGGGCAGCCTACAGCCTGGAAGACTCAATATTCAGTTCTCCAGTGTCAAATAACCTGCCTTTCTCATCCCTCCAGTCCCTTCCACTCCTCCCCAGCCACCTACTGGATTCATTCCTGATTGGTCAGTATAAAATCAGGTTGTACTCTCTACCTGTCTTCACCTATCCCCATTTCACCACCCTGCTCCTGCCACCCCCTTTATCTGCAGCACCCCCCAACACCAACCCCCAGTCCTGAAGAAGGGTTACACCCAAAATGTCGAATTTTCCACCTCTTGATGTTGCCTGGCTTGCTGTTTTCTTCCAGCCTCCTGCCTGTCCAGTACTGGTGACACCACCAGACAGACAATCAACCACTAGAATGAAGGCTAGATTGTCAGATTTATTAATTTCTTTTGATAATTAATATGGTTGTTAGTCACCAAAATATATCCACATGACATTGCACATATATTCATTAACAATGGAATGGCAGTTTATTAATACAAAGAAAACAATAGACATATTATTTGGAAATCTTAACACAGACATTACTAGATTTCTACCTGCTTCTCAGCACTGTTAGAAATAAAGTCAAGAGAAATTACACACCTATCTCAATTCTGTGTTTCTACTTAATGGACTCCTTCCTTCTGGTTTTTCTCCCAGATTGTGGAGACAATTTGATTATTCCTCTCAGAGTCCACTCTCATGAATGCAAACCAGAGACACCCTAAGCTTTCTCAGTTACGATAACTGGCAGAATTCTATCCAAACTCCCCAACTAGAAGCTTCACAAACAAGACACTTCTGTTGAGTTAAACACCAAAATAAAAAGAATGGAGGATGCTGGGAATCTGAAACAAAAAACAGAAATCGCTGTCGAAACTCAGCAGGACTGAGGAACAGAGTTAATGTTTTGAGTCCAGTGACCCCCCCTTCAGAGCCCTCAATTCTGAGGAGTTAACGGCTTCCTTGAACTACAAATTGTAAAAATTGCTTCGGAATTTCTCATGCTCTCTGAACTGAACAGAAAAAAAATCTTGCTGAACTGAAACAAAGTTTTGGCCTCAGAGGTGTTCATTCTGTCAAACCCAGCAGTATAAGTGTCTTTCTATTAACACCAGAGATCTGCTGGCACATGCTTTCTGAGCAATGCTGGATTTAGGTCATGGCTCCACAACAGCTTGCTAATCTTTCTAAAATAAAGAGAACAATCATAGCTGTAACTTCATTGATCTGCCTCACTTTGTAAAACAAGACAACTTGTAAAAAATAATCTATTTTGGGCAGCACAGTGGTGCAGTGGTTAGCACTGCTGCCTCACAGCAGCAGGGACCCAGGTTCAATTCCAGCCTTGGTGACTGCAAATTCCACACAGACAGACATTCTCCCAGTAACTGCATGGATTTCCTTCAGGTGTTCCGGTTTCCTCCCACAATCCAAAGGTGTGCCCATTTGCTGGATTGACCATGCCAAATTGCCCATATTGCCCTGGCATTTGTAGGTGATGTGGATTAGCCATGGGAAATGCAGGGTTACAGGGATAGGGAATAGATGCTCTTTGGAGAGTTAGTGAGGATGTGTTGGACTGAATGGCCTGTTTCTACACTGTAGGGATTCTACGATTCTACACAGCTTTCACCAATGTCCATGAAAAAAAATGTAGTGATTGGGTGCCTAGATAGGTTGATGCCATCAACTTACAGCTGGAGTGCTGGGAATCCCTCAAATAATAAATCAGCACAGACCATTTGGTCCATTGGAGATCAGTGACAATTGCAGCTTTACTGCAGACTGTAAATATAGGTTCATAAGTATTGCATTACATTTAACAGCATGAATTCTTACCTCCTCATATACATTCTTTCTGAACTCCAATTCCTCCGTTAGGCTCTGACATCGATTCTCAAGATCTACTCTCAAGAGGGTCTCTTCCTCAAGTTGCTTCTTCACCGCAGCCAAGGAAACTTCCAGCTTCAGGAAAGGAGGTCACTTCATCATTTTCAAGAATTCAAGAAACCAAAAATATAAAAATATACTGCACAGCTAATTTATCCAAAAAAAAAGCACAACCATTAATTATTTTAAACATTTGTAGATGCCTTGACTACAGGCAACTTTTTGGGGCAAGATCATACTTACAACATCTTTAAACTGACAGGAGCCAGCAGAAACCTCCTTATATAGAAATCTGTAAATGGTATGGAATGATGATCTTTTAGGAGTCTGAGGCTACCACATTTTTTTAAAATTGGAAAATTGGAAAATGACAAGGCTATGCGAGACAGCATGGTAAACTGGATTACTTTTGGACTGCACTAGTTAAAAACATGGAAAGGTCAGTTGTAACATTGACTTGTTTCTTTGGAATAGGTTTCTATAATGGGCTTTCTTGGCTTCCATAATTTCCCTTTTAAAATTTAATTTTATGACTTTGCTAGAATGGATACCGGGAGAATGTCCCATTAATGCAAGTCAGTCATCAAGAAATCCATTAGAGAATGCAAAGAATGCAGAAGAAAAGTTTAGCCAAGGAATATAAAAAAATGGAAACTTGCTATCAAAGAAGTGGTTAAAGTGAATAGGATGGATACATTTAAGGAGAATATGCACAAGCATTTAAAAGGAGTTACAATGATAGGATTGAAGGAAAAAAAATGGGAGAAGACTCAAATGAAACAAACACAGTAGCGGACTGAATGATTTTTGTGTAGTATATTATGTAGATATTTTTAAGATAGAAGAATTTCATGTTAAAGATCCGTCAGCTCACAAGGATACTAAAGGTTTCTACCTATTGATCAGTTTGCACAAACCAAGTCCATAATCATCTGATGAAATCCTAAGCATTTATACTGTAACTATACACTAAGAGATGATTGATCAGACATATCAATTGTGAAGATTATTCTTAAAATTCAGAAGTAATTTTCTAATTAAGCCTGTGGAATAATCAACAATGGCACTGGGCTTTTACTGAACATATATTCCACAATAGCATCGAATCATTCCAGCGGTGAGGACAAGAGGAGGAAGCAACTAGTTCAAGGTTGCCAATAAAATAGTAAATTCAAATTAAGAAGCAACTACTTGATACCGGAGCTTTAACCAATCTACATACAGAAAATCTGAAACTACCTTATACTGTTAACGCAAGTACTGCATCTGGGTGTGGTGGACCATGCAGTGTACAGAAATAACATGATAAGCAAAGTACAAGTGCAGTGACATAATGTAAAAAGTATTGTACTGGCAGCCAGAAGGGGACTGAGAGATAAATATATGAGGGTGGGTGTGGGCAAGGCAGCTGGGAAGGCATTAGGTAAATGCAGGTTGGGGGGGATGATAGTGATAAGTCGGAGGTAGGATGAAATGGATCAGTTGGAAGGAAGGTGGACAGCAAGGATTGTGCATTTAAATTTTGGCCAAAGCAATGAAAACCATAAAACTTAAGCACAAATTCATAAAAGCACCTAGGAGAGAAGGTTAGATCTGAGACTTCAATGAAAAGATAATCTGCAGATTCCAGAAAATAAAATAACAAAATGAAAAAGGCATTGAAACATCAATCATAACATGCAGATTGTGAGGAGAAAGAACATTCATACTATCTTAGAGGAGGAGGTAATTTTGAGGGGTGGAGGGATGCAATCTACAAGTAAGGAAAACAATGACAAATAATAGTACAGTGAAAGCCACATGAAGTGGACATGCAGTCATTACTTTGAATGTTGTGTGTTTTATCATTATTACCAGCATGATGAATTTTAAGTGAGGTCTTGCTGAACTGCACACTGGAGAGGAATAAATACATACATGTAACTTATGAAATAAAAGCAATGCTCGAGAAGGAAAGGTAATGGCAATTCCCCAAACATGAATTGATGAAAATTAAAATTGCAGTCCTTCAGAATTCCAAAAGAATTTTCCAGTTACCGGTCACAATGCTACCTTTGAAAGATGAGCTTGCAAATCCTCAACTTCTTCTTCAAGGGCATTCTTTCCTCCCAGTGCAGTGGCAAGGCTAGCCTCCTTGGAATGAAGTGCAGTTTCTAGATCTTTGATGTGAAGTTGGGCACCACGAAGATCAGATTCTTTCTTGGTGTAACTGTTGGAAGACAAGAGGGGAAAAAAAATTAAATTTTCTGTCTCAATAACTAAAATTGGATTATGCTCAATTATTTAGAGGAACTTTGGGCATTGATTACAACATAGTTCACTGAAATTATCAAGTTAAATTGCGAAGAAACAAAAATGACACAATATTAAGATGCAGGAACAAACTACCGCAGATACTGGAATCTATACTGTAAACAACAAATGGAGATCACAGCGGGTCAGACAGCATCTGTGGACAGACAGCAAGATAACGTTGAGTCTAGATGACTCTTCAGAACTGAAGTGACGTCATCCAAACTCAAAACTTCAGCTTGCTCTCTCTCCATGGATGCTGTCTGACCCACTGTGATCTCCAACATTTCTTATTTTCACCATAGTAAAAAGGGATAGTTAAAATTAAGATATTTCAACAATTCAAGAACATTTGTTTCCTCTGGAGTTTCAGAGAATAATGGGGTGACACGATTGCAATAATAAAAATCCTGAACAGTCTTGACAAGGAGGATTTCATTTTCCTCTGTCCTGGAGGATGTGGCTAAGAGTCAGTTGAGAAAATATATCTGATTCTGCATTAAAAAGTTTTGAATAATGAGGTAAGAATCTCATGAGTGAGCAATGTGCAATTAGCACTTAATCTCACTTCATTGAGCAGCGACCTAGTCTCCCATGCACTGGTCAGAAACTGGATAACAATAATTCTTGCTATGAAAATCAGAGCTGGTGGCTGACAGTCCCATCTCACTGCTTTCCTCTTTAGATGGCTATTTTGGTACACACTCTGGACAGTGACTGCTTACACACCCTGCCCAAGCAGGTTGGTATCAGACACTGACCATCCTTGTCACATCATGACACCTCAAAATTTACTTTAGAGTATTTTGGACAGCCCTGGCATCTTTGTCTTTGTTAGCTAATAGATGCTTTAATACAAAATTCTTCTGTATTAAAACTATAATACACTACACAGAAATACATCATTCAATCCACAAGTACATTTACACTCCATTTGAGCTTTCTCCCATTTTTACCCTTAAATAAATCCCCTCATAACTCCGTAAACTACTTAGAATCATAGAGTCATAGAGATGTATAACATGGAAATAGACCCTTCGGTCCAACCCATCCACGCCGACCAGATATCCCAACCCAATCTAGTCCCACCTACTAGCACCTGGCCCATATCCCTCCAAACCCTTCCTATTCATATTCCCATTCAAATGCCTTTTAAATGTTGCAATTGTACCAGCCTCCACCATATCCTCTGGCAGCTCATTCCATACACATATCACCCGCTGCGTGAAAAGGTTGCCAATTAGGTCTCTTTTATATCTTTGCCCTCTCACCCTAAACCTATGCCCTCTAGTTCTGGACGCCCCAACACCAAGGAAAAGACTTTGCCTATTTACCCTATCCATGCCCCTCAATTTTGTAAACATCTAAGGTCACCCCTCAGCCTCCGACACTCCAGGGAAAACAGCCCGAGCCTGTTCAGCCTCTCCCTGTAGCTCAGATCCTCCAACCCTGGCAACACCCTTGTAAATCTTTTCTGAACCCTTTCAAGTTTCACAACATCTTTCTGATAGGAAGGAGACCAGAATTGTACACAATATTCCAACAGTGGCCTAACCAATGTCCTGTACAGCTGCAACATGACTTCCGACTCCTGTACTCAATACTCTGACCAATAAATGAAAGCATGCCAAATGCCTTCTTCACTATCCTATCTACCTGCGACTCCACTTTCAAAGGAGCTATGAACCTGCACTCCAAGGTCTTTGTTTAGCAACACTCCCTAGGACCTTACCATACAAGTCCTGCTAAGATTTGCTTTCCCAAAATGCAGCACCTCACATTTATCTGAATTAAACTCCATCTGCCACTTCATAGCCCATTGGCCCATCTGGTCCAGATCCTGTTATAATCTGAGGTAACCCTCTTCGCAGTCCACTACACCTCCAATTTTGGGGTCATCTGCAAACTTACTAACTGTACCTCTTATGCTCACATCCAAGTCATTTATGTAAATGACAAAAGGTAGAGGACCCAGCACTGATCCTTGTTATACTCCACTGGTCACAGGCCTACAGCCTGAAAAACAACCCTCCACCACCCCCCTCGGTCTTCTACCTTTGAGCTAGTTCTGTATCCAAATGGCTAGTTCTCCCTGTATTCTATGAGATCTAACCTTGCTAATCAATCTCCCATGGGGAACCTTGTTGAATGCCTTACTGAAGTCCATATAGATCACATCTACCTCTCTGCCCTCAATCCTCTTTATTACTTCTTCAAAAAACTCAATCAAGTTTGAGACATTATTTCCCATGCACAAAGCCATGTTGACTATCCCGAATCAGCCCTCGCCTTTCCAAATACACGTACATCCTGTCCCTCAGGATTCCCTCCAACAACTTGCCCACCAGAGGTCAGGCTCACTATAGTTCCCTAGCTTGTCTTTTCCGCCCTTCTTAAATAGTGGCACCATGTTTGCCAACTTCCAGTCTTCCACTTGTACAGCTTCTCTTTAAAAAATATATCCATCCTGTTCATTTCAGCCACTCCCTGTAGTAGCAACTTCCCATTTCTTACACTCCTTAGCTTAAAAAAACCTTCTCTATTCTTTCCATTCTCTATTTCTTGGTGACCCACTGTATTAATGGACTTTAGGGACATTCCCCCATATTCATTCCAAAAAGTCTTCAAATTACATTTTAAAAGGAAATTATGGAATTAGAGGAAGCCCAGAGTGCTACTCAAATGACAGAGGTTTGGGAAGAATAGATGTACAAAAAGGGAATTAGATGCTCGTCAATAAGTCACTGAAGCAAATATTCAAGGTATTTAGGAAGGCTAACGGAACATTGAGTTTTATTGCATGAGTCATTGAATATGGGAGGAGTGAAGCCATCTAACTGTACAGGAGCTTGGTTAGACCACACCAATTGTGGAGTATTGTGCACTTGCAGGCAATGATCTGTGTATTACCACCTTCTAGGTGGTAAGGTCAAGAATATGGAAAGTGTTAAAAAGCACACAACACCAAGTTAATAGATAAGATTCCCTACATTGTGGAAACAAATCTCTACAACCCAACAAGTCCGCACTGACCCTCAGAAGAGCAACCCACCCAGACCCATTCCCATTCCCCTACATTTACCCTTGACTAATCCACCTAACACTATAGGCAACTTAGTATGGCCAATTTACCTAACCCGCACATCTTTGGATGGTGGGAGGAAACTGGAGCACCCAGAGGAAACCCACGCAGACACGGGGACAATGTGCAAACTTTATAGTCCAACAGGTTAATTTAGAGGCACTAGCTTTCAAAGCGCTGCTTCAACAACTGCCCATTTCTTACACTCCTTGACTAAAGAAATTCTATTTTTTCCATTCTCTATTGGATTTCTTGGTCATCCACTTGTATGCACTTCAGCAATGCTTTGAAAGCTAGTACCGCTAAATAAACCTGTTGGACTATAACCTGGTTTGCATGATTTTTAAGCTTTGTCCATCCTAGCCCAACACCGGCTCCCCCCAAATCAGGAATATGGATGGTTCTGTTGAGGGGGACTCGGGAACTTGCTTATAGTGTACAGTACACGTTGCTGTCATAGCTTCAGTCTTGTGTTTTGCACTAATGTGCTGGGCCCATAGAGTACAGTAGACATATGAACATACAAATGAAGTAGATTAGGAGGCCCTCTTGAGCCTGCTCTGCCCTTCAGCATGATTGATCGGTTTCAAATTTCACATTCCGACCTTCAATTTCCTGGCCCAACACAAATCTACCCACCTCTGCCTTAAAAATATCCAATCACCCAGCCTCCATTGCATTTAGAGTTAAAGTTGAACAATGTTCAAACATTTTGCTTCATCCTGTCCTTAAAAGAAGGGTAAACACTAAACTTTTAAACAGTAGCCCCTAATGCTGGATTTGCCCAGTAGACTGAAAATTTACCATAAAAATTGGCAAAGTGTCAATCCAAGGAGTTTCATGAAGGATTTCTTTGGTCAGCTGCAACAAGTTCCCTCTCAATTCTCTGCAGCTTGCCACATTTGTGTTTTGCACTGTATTTCTATGCACCCACTTACACAGTGACAGTATGATGAAGGCTTCCGGCCCGAAATGTCAGTTCTCCTGCTCCTCTGATGCTGCCTGACCTGCTGTGCTTTTCCAGCAACACACTCTCGACTCTATCTCCAGTATCTGCAAACCTCACTTTCTCCCAGACAGTGGAAGTATTCACCACTGTCAAGCTCTCCATTGATTTCTGAAGCCAGCACCATCTTAAAAGTGCAGCTGCCCTTCACAGTTCCAGAATGTGACAAACTGCCCCACGGATGGCGAAGAAAGGAAATTTTGCTTTGCAGGCAGGGACCTGGTGGATGGGATGATGCATAGGAGTGTCACTCTTTTTCCTCAGGACTACCAGAAGAGACCATTGCGCCAGACTGCCAACCTGGTCCATAGTTGTTCCCTGGCTCCTTGTGGTGCCCACAGCAGTCTGGAGGAATGCCTAGCAATGCAGGCAGAAAGCTTAATGATGTTCTGTGCTCTGAAAGAAAGTTTCAGCATTCTTCGTCTCAGTTACCTCATACATCACTTGAACTTTGCAACTGCACACATTCCACCGGGCTCATGGTCTAACATTCTTACTATACCGTGCAATATTTTTCACCATTCATCTAATGCACCTTAAACTCACCACACTAGCAACTCTGCATTACCTACTCACCAGCTCAGAACACCATCACCTTTTGCCCCCAAACACAAAAAAAGTGCCAGCACACTCTTAAGTATTCTAAGTGAGTTTGAGAGGTTGAAAGGTGTCACAATATGGCAAGGATGGTCAGTGTTTGATGCCAACCTCCTTGGACAGGGTGCGCAAGCATGGAATGCAACAAAATGGGCATCCAGAGAAGCGAAACAGTGAGATGGAATTGTCTGGTAACAGCTCAGATTTTCATGTTGAGAATTATTACCAGTTTATGGGAGACTAGGAGGCTGCTCAACGAAGTTAGGAGTAATTGCACACTGTTCACTCATGAGATTCTTGCCTCATTGTCCAGTTCTGCATTAAGGTTTTGAACATTTTTCTTTGGCATCAAGAAACTTTCTTTCCCAAGCTTACCATATTTTCCCAACTGGCCCACCCTTGCCCCCTCCAGGAGCTTAAAAAATGGAGTCCACCTTGTCAAGGCCATTCAGAATCTTGTTATTGCAGTCACATCACCCTGCATTCTCTGAAATGCCAAAGGAAACAGTCCAAACTGTCTAACTTCTCATGAGCATCTGTTCAGTCCAGGTATCAATGGACTGAACTTCCCTGACTCACCTCGAATGCACTTAGTTTCCTTAAATTAAGCAGGCCAAAACTGCATACAAATTGAATTTTTTTCCCCTCTATTCCCTCAGGGGATATAGAGATCAGTGGCTGGTCAACACTTATTGCTTGTTATAGCTGCCCTTGAGAAGATGGTAGCAAGTTGCCTTCTTGAACTGCTGTAGTCTATGCCCTTGGAGCAGACAGGGTGACCGTTGTATCCACAGGTCCGGTTTTCGCAGTTTCAATTACCCGCGGTTTGCTGCGGCCTGAACACATTACATGAAACATTCCAGAACCAGGGACCAAGGGTCTGCCTGGGGAGGTAATTTTCCCATTTAAAATGAATGGGTTTACTAATATCCGTGGTTTCAGGCTTGCCCGGTAGGTCTTGGAATGTATCACCCCTGTGGGGACTACCGTACTCACGATGCCATTAGGGAGGAAGTTCCAGTATTTTGACTAGCCACAGTGAATGAACAGCAATACATTTCCAAATCAGGATGGGGAGTGGCTTGGAGGGGCACCTGAAGGTGGTAGTGATCTTATGTAATCGGCTGCCCTTGTCTTTTGCAATGGAAGCTGTCATGGTTTTGGAATGTGCTGTCTAAGGATCTCTGGTGAAATTCTGCAGTGCATCTTGTAGATAGTACACACTACTGCTACTGAGCAGAGGAAGAGAGGGAGTGGATATGGTGCCAATCAAGTGGCTGCTTTGTTCTGGGTGGTGACAAGCTTCTACAGTGCTGTTGGAGTTGCACCCATCCATGCAAGTGGGCATATTCCATCACATTTCTGACTTGTGCCTTGTAAATGGTGCTGGAAGAGCACAGCAGTTCAGGCAGCATCCGAGGAGCTGGACAGGCTTTGGGAAGTCAGGAGTGTTACTAACTGCAGGATTCCTATCCACTGATAGTCTTGTAGCCATTGTATTTATGGTGAGTCCAGTTGAGTTTCAGTCAACGTTCCTTGAAGTTAAAAATAACAACTGTAGTCCATTAGGAAAGATTTTACAATGCAATAACTGCAGTGCCAATGCAAATGAATAACATTTGTCTATAAGGAGTGTACAGACTGACCAAACAGGTTCTGTGATCTGCAAGCGGAAGGGAGTTTTCCCCCACCCCTGCAAGACTGAAAACAAATGAATTGACAAGGAATCTGATCATAATAGATGTCGTTCTTTTAAAAATAGCATTGTGATATATTTAGCAAACAGGAAAATAAAGCATTTTAAAACCATCTTAATGGAAAATTCAGAATTAACCACAATTGTTCAGAAGAATTATTTTATTTGAATTATACAGAGTAACAAAAATGTTATAGCACAGGAGGAGGCCATTCTGTCTGTTGTGTCCACATGAGCTCTTCAAATGAGCATTACCCACTGCCACTCTCCTGCCTTTCTCCCCACATTCTTGAATACAATTTCTTTCCAAATAATGGCCCAATACCCTCTTGAAAGCCTTAATTGAGCCTGCCTCTCCCACACTTCCAGGCTGTCAATTTTTAATTACTTGTGGTGAGAAAATTTTATTTTGCCCACTTAGCACATTTGCGCCATTTGCAAATCATTTTAAATCTATAAGCTCACATTCTTGGCCCTTGTACAAGCATGATCAGATTCTCCCTGCTCACTCTATTCAGCCGCTTAGGATTTTGAAAACCCCTATTTGGCCAACACCGAGCCTTCTGAAGACAGATTGGAGAAGATGAAGTCTCATATCCTAGGAACTATTCTTGCACATTTGTGTTCTCTCCAAAGTGAACCTATCTCCTGTAAAAGTGGTGCTCAGAACTGTAAAAAAAAACTCCAGCTAAAGGTCTAACAAGAGTCTCATAACTTTAACATCATCTTCTTGCTCTTGTATTCTATGTCCCTATTAATAACGCTGAAGATGCTGCATGATTAATTACAATCTCCACCCGTCCTGCCACTTTCAATGATCTGTGTTACGCATACACTCAAATACTTTTGCTCCTGTTACTTGTAGAAATATTCTACTTCTTGGTTCATATTGTCTTTCAACATTCTATCAAAATACATCACCTCAGACCTCCTTACATTGAACCACATCTACCATCTATCCATCAACTTGTGTTCTTTTGGAGTTTTACACTATCCTCTTCACAGTTTGCAATCCTTCCAATTTTTCAAAATACTGGTAAACTTTGAAAGTGCCCCCTGCTCACGAAGATCTAGGTCATTCGCATATATTTTTAAAAAATAAAACAGGAACAGCAACAGATCCCAATGCTGGTTTCACTACAAAGATTCCACTAGCCTGAAAAATATCCATTGACCACTACTCCATTTCCTATCACGTAGGAAATTTTGTGTCTGCACAATGCATTGTTGCTTTTATTGCATGAACTGTAAACTTTAAGTCCATACCAAGCATCTTCTACTAGTTAATATACATCAAATAACAGCATTACCCTCAAAACCTGTTCCTTCAGAACCATTAGGTCTTCCAAAAGCTCCAGCACATTTAGTCAAGTATGAATTTCCCATCAGAAATCCATGCTGACTCTTGCTAAACAGCCTGCCTTCACCATCCCCCAACCTACCAATTCCACACCAAATTATTACTAGCAACTTCCCCAACATTGACATTAAACTGACTGCTGTATAATTGCTGAGCTTATTCTTACAAGTTTTCTTGAACAATAGCCATAATGCCAGTCTCTTATTGCGGTCTATCTTGCCCAGTTCTGCTCTTACCCCATTAAAGCCAACTTACTGCCAATCAACTTTTCTCGTTCTGGATTGACTAATGCCATTACAATACTATGATCTTATCTCCTAAATATTCCCTCACTGACATTTGATTTACTTGGCCCACCTCATTGCTAAGAAGTAGATCCACAAGTGCATGGTTTCTTGATGGGTCGGACACATTGCTGCAGGAAACGCTCCAGAACATCAAGTCAGGAATGTTTGTCCTTTGATGATTCTGACATTACTAGAGTCCTGGACTGTATTTGGACACTTAACATTATAAAGGGCCCCATAATGTTGGGATTTCTTAACTTCCTGGCATATTTGATTCCTCTACATTTTAAAAGTCTACAGACAACATCTAACAATGTAAATGTACCCCTTTTGATCCTTAGCTATGGCTAAATCGATTCTATCCTTGGAACCCAGAGCATCGCTTTCTGCAGCAATACTCACCTTACACCAAAACGGCCATCCTTCTTCCTTGCCTATATTTTCTGATCACCTTCTCAGGAATATTCAATACCCAATCTTGGTCAACATTTATATGAATACATGCTGCTGAAGAAAAAAAATAACAGAGGAACGATTTCCTCAAGTCATTTTAGGAATTTAAGGAATTGGACAGAAAGGGAGAAACTAGATGGCAGAATGGGAGTAGATTAGTACACCCACCTTTAACTTTTGGCATTCTAATATAGGAATGAGTGGGCTGAAGTCTCCACTCATAAGAATTGGTATAAAATATAACATTTGAGTATTCTTAGCCCAGTTCCAACCAGACTGATGAGCTGCAGCACAAAATGGCCCACAATTTTCCATATCAAAAATCTAAAAATAAAAAACAGTACATTCCGTTTTAAGATAGGTGTGCAATGAAAGTGAAATTTGGATTATGAAATGCATTGTTCTGTGAGATCCAGATTCAAGAATATTTCAATAGTTGATTTCTCAAAAGGCCTGTTTTTAGAAACAAAAAAAAATGTATACACGCACACAGCTGACTTTGTTTTATTATATTCTTGAGCAATTTGAACAAACTGTACCATTGAACCCAGTCACTGAATGTTGCTCAATAGTCTATGCATTATGTTTCCCCATAACGGCCTTGCAACAGCCCTATCGCTAAGCAATTTTTACTGCCCACTCCCAGGATTTGAAGTTAAACATATGCATCCATAGAACATGAGTTTTAAAAATAGGGTCCAAAGCAACTTATTTAATTTGATAGTTATGCATAAATGTTAGAGGAGAAAGTGAGGGCTGCAGATGCTGGAGATCAGAGCTGGAAATGTGTTGCTGGAAAAGCGCAGGTCAGGCAGCATCCAGGGAACAGGGGAATCGACGTTTCGGGCATAAGCCCTTCTTCAGGAATGAGGAAAGTTTGTCCAGCAGGCTAAGATAAAAGGTAGGGAGGAGGGACTTGGGGGAGGGGTGTCGGAAATGTGATAGGTGGAAAGAGGTCAAGGTGAGGGTGATAGGTCAGACTGGGGTGGGGGCGGAGAGGTCAGGAAGAAGATTGCAGGTTAGGAAGGCGGTGCTGAATTTGATGGATTTGACAGAGACAGGGTGGGGGAAGGGGAAAATGAGGAAACCGGTGAAATCCGAGTTCATCCCTTGTGGTTGGAGGGTTCCTAGCCGGAAGATGAGGCGTTCTTCCTCCAACCGTCGTTTTGTTGTGGTCTGACGATGGAGGAGTCCAAAGACCTGCATATCCTTGGTGGAGTGGGAGGGGGAATTGAAGTGTTGAGCTACAGGCTGGTTGGGTTGGTTGGTCCGAGTGTCCCAGAGGTGTTCTCTGAAACGCTCCGCAAGTAGTCGGCCTGTCTCCCCAATATAGAGGAGGCCACATCGGGTGCAGAGGATGCAATAGATGATATGTGTGGAGGTGCAGGTGAATCTGTGTCGGATATGGAAGTTTCCTTTGGGGCCTTGGAGGGAGGTGAGGGGGGAAGTGTGGGCGCAAGTCTTGCACCTCCTGCGGTTGCAAGGGAATGTGCCGGGAGTGGAGGTTGGGTTGGTGGGGGGTGTGGATCTGACGAGGGAGTCACGGAGGGAGTGGTCTTTACGGAATGCTGATAGGGGAGGGGAGAGAAATATATCCTTGGTGGTGGGGTCCGTTTGGAGGTAGCGGAAATGACGGCGGATGATGCGCTGTACATGGAGATTGGTGGGGTGGTAGGTGAGGACCAGTGGGGTTCTGTCCTGGTGGCGGTTGGAGGGTCGGGATTCAAGGGCGGAGGAGCGGGAAGTGGAAGAGATGCGGTGGAGGGCATCGTCGACCACGTCGGGGGGGAAATTGCGGTCCTTGAAGAAGGAGGCCATCTGGGTTGTGCGTTTTTGGAACTGGTCCTCCTGGGAGCAGATGCGGCGGAGTCAAAGGAATTGGGAGAATGGGATGGCGTTTTTACAGGGGGCAGGATGGGAGGTGTAGTCCAGGTAGCTGTGGGAGTCGGTCGGTTTGTAGTAGATGTCCGTGTTGATTCTGTCACCTGAGATAGAAATAGAAAGGTCGAGGAAGGGGAGGGAGGAATCTGAGACTGTCCAGGTGAATTTGAGGCTGGGGTGGAAGGTGTTGGTGAAGTGGATGAACTGTTCAACCTCCTCGTGGAAGCACGAGGCGGCGCCGATACAGTCATTGATGTAGCGGAGGAAAAGGTGGGGTGTGGGGCCAGTGTAGTTGTGGAAGATGGATTGTTCCACATATCCTACGAAGAGGCAGGCATAGCTGGGGCCCATGCGGGTGCCCATGGCTACTCCTTTGGTTTGGAGGAAGTGGGAGGATTGGAAAGAGAAGTTGTTCAGGGTGAGGACCAGTTCAGTCAGTCGAAGGAGGGTGTCAGTGGAAGGGTACTGGTCGGTACGGCGGGAAAGAAAGAAGCGGAGGGCTTTGAGTCCTTCGTGATGGGGGATGGAGGTGTACAGGGACTGGATGTCCATGGTGAAAATAAGGCGTTGTGGACCGAGGAAGCGAAAATCATGGAGCAGGTGGGGGGCATGGGTGGTGTCCCGAACGTAGGTGGGGAGTTCTTGGACTAAGGGGGACAGGACGGTGTCAAGGTATGCGGAGATGAGTTCGGTGGGGCAGGAGCAGGCGGAGACAATGGGTCGGCCGGAGCAGTCAGGTTTGTGGATTTTGGGCAGGAGGTAGAAGCGGGAGGTGCGGGGTTGTGGGACTATGAGGTTGGAGGCGGTGGATGGGAGATCCCCCGAGGTGTTGAGGTTATGGACGTTCTGGGAGATGATGGTTTGGTGGTGGGGGGGTGGAGTCATGGTCAAGGGGGCAGTAGGAGGAGGTATCTGCGAGCTGGCGTTTGGCCTCAGCGGTGTAGAGGTCGGTGCGCCAAACTACTACCGCGCCTCCCTTGTCTGCTGGTTTGATAGTGAGGTTGGGGTTGCAACGGAGGGAGTGGAGGGCTGCGGTTTCCGAGGGTGAGAGGTTGGAGTGGGTGAGAGGGGTGGGCGAGTTCAGGTGGCGGTTAATATCGCGGCGGCAGTTGGCTATGAAGAGGTCGAGGGCAGGTAGGAGGCCAGCACGGGGTCGAGGGCAGGTAGGAGGCCAGCTC
Organism: Chiloscyllium plagiosum; assembly: GCF_037043375.1. NCBI lineage: Eukaryota > Metazoa > Chordata > Chondrichthyes > Orectolobiformes > Hemiscylliidae > Chiloscyllium > Chiloscyllium plagiosum. The sequence continues at coordinate 79,005,003 of NW_028270140.1, forward strand.
TTCATAGCCAACTGCCGCCACGATATTAACCGCCACCTGAACTCGCCCACCCCTCTCACCCACTCCAACCTCTCACCCTCGGAACGCGCAGCCCTCCACTCCCTCCGTTGCAACCCCAACCTCACTATCAAACCAGCAGACAAGGGAGGCGCAGTAGTAGTTTGGCGCACCGACCTCTACACCGCTGAGGCTAAACGCCAGCTCGAAGATACCTCCTCCTACTGCCCCCTTGACCATGACTCCACCGCCCACCACCAAACCATCATCTCCCAGAACGTCCATAACCTCATCACCTCGGGGGATCTCCCATGCACCGCCTCCAACCTCATAGTCCCACAACCCCGCACCTCCCGCTTCTACCTCCTGCCCAAAATCCACAAACCTGACTGCTCCGACCGACCCATTGTCTCCGCCTGCTCCTGCCCCACCGAACTCATCTCCGCATACCTTGACACCGTCCTGTCTCCCTTAGTCCAAGAACTCCCCACCTACGGTCAGGACACCACCCATGCCCTCCACCTGCTCCATGATTTTCGCTTCCCCGGTCCCCAACGCCTTATTTTCACCATGGACATCCAGTCCCTGTACACCTCCATCCCCCATCACGAAGGACTCAAAGCCCTCCGCTTCTTTCTTTCCCGCCGTACCGACCAGTACCCTTCCACTGACACCCTCCTTCGACTGACTGAACTGGTCCTCACCCTGAACAACTTCTCTTTCCAATCCTCCCACTTCCTCCAAACCAAAGGAGTAGCCATGGGCACCCGCATGGGCCCCAGCTATGCCTGCCTCTTCGTAGGATATGTGGAACAATCCATCTTCCGCAACTACACTGGCCCCACACCCCACCTTTTCCTCCGCTACATCGATGACTGTATCGGCGCCGCCTCGTGCTTCCATGAGGAGGTTGAACAGTTCATCCACTTCACCAACACCTTCCACCCCGACCTCAAATTCACCTGGACAGTCTCAGATTCCTCCCTCCCCTTCCTCGACCTTTCTATTTCTATCTCAGGCGACAGAATCAACACTGACATCTACTACAAACCGACCGACTCCCACAGCTACCTGGACTACACCTCCTCCCATCCTGCCCCCTGTAAAAACGCCATCCCATTCTCCCAATTCCTTCAACTCCGCCGCATCTGCTCCCAGGAGGACCAGTTCAAAATACGCACAACCCAGATGGCCTCCTTCAAGGACCGCAATTTCCCCCCCGACGTGGTCGACGATGCCCTCCACCGCATCTCTTCCACTTCCCGCTCCTCCGCCCTTGAACCCCGACCCTCCAACCGCCACCAGGACAGAACCCCACTGGTCTTCACCTACCACCCCACCAATCTCCATGTACAGCGCATCATCCGCCGTCATTTCCGCTACCTCCAAACGGACCCCACCACCAAGGATATATTTCCCTCCCCTCCCCTATCAGCATTCCGTAAAGACCACTCCCTCCGTGACTCCCTCGTCAGATCCACACCCCCCACCAACCCAACCTCCACTCCCGGCACGGTGGCACAGTGGTTAGCACTGCTGCCTCACAGCGCCTGAGACCCGGGTTCAATTCCCGCCTCAGGCGACTGACTGTGTGGAGTTTGCACATTCTCCCCGTGTCTGCGTGGGTTTCCTCCGGGTGCTCCGGTTTCCTCCCACAGTCCAAAGATGTGCAGGGTCAGGTGAATTGGCCATGCTAAATTGCCCGTAGTGTTAGGTAAGGGGTAAATGTAGGGGTATGGGTGGGTTTCGCTTCGGCGGGTCGGTGTGGACTTGTTGGGCCGAAGGGCCTGTTTCCACACTGTAATGTAATCTAATCTAAAAAAAAAAAAATCTAATCCCCTGCAACCGCAGTAGGTGCAAGACTTGCGCCCACACCTCCCCCCTCACCTCCCTCCAAGGCCCCAAAGGAAACTTCCATATCCGCCACAGATTCACCTGCACCTCCACACATATCATCTATTGCATCCTCTGCACCCGATGTGGCCTCCTCTATATTGGGGAGACAGGCCGACTACTTGCGGAGCGTTTCAGAGAACACCTCTGGGACACCCGGACCAACCAACCCAACCAGCCTGTAGCTCAACACTTCAATTCCCCCTCCCACTCCACCAAGGATATGCAGGTCTTTGGACTCCTCCATCGTCAGACCACAACAAAACGACGGTTGGAGGAAGAACGCCTCATCTTCCGGTTAGGAACCCTCCAACCACAAGGGATGAACTTGGATTTCACCGCTTTCCTCATTTCCCCTCCCCCCACCCTGTCTCCGTCAAATCCATCAAATTCAGCACCGCCTTCCTAACCTGCAATCTTCTTCCCGACCTCTCCGCCCCCACCCCAGTCTGACCTATCACCCTCACCTTGACCTCTTTCCACCTATCACATTTCCGACGCCCCTCCCCCAAGTCCCTCCTCCCTACCTTTTATCTTAGCCTGCTGGACAAACTTTCCTCATTCCTGAAGGGCTTATGCCCGAAACGTCGATTCTCCTGTTCCCTGGATGCTGCCTGACCTGCTGCGCTTTTCCAGCAACACATTTCCATGCATAAATGTTATACTAGTAGACCAATATGCAAAGGAATATCTTAGGAGGAGAGTGGGACAGCCAAAGGTTTGGGAGAGAAGTCCATAACTTGGGATGATGCAGCTGTAAGCACAGTTAATGTTGAACCAATGTTTTTTTTTCCAATCATCAGGCATGAACAAGAACAGCAAAGGCAAGTTAGGAGATAGAGAAGAGAGAGGTCACAGAGAAAGTTGAACAAAAACAAGAATTCAGTAGTCATCCACATTTGGTCTGCTCATTTTGATCCACAATTAATTGGAATTGCCAAGTCAGAATCTTCAGTTGATGTCACCAATCAATTTCCTTTTAATGTGAAGTATGAGCTAAAGAAAACAATTTTGTACTCTTATCCAGGTCTTACTTTGGAACACTACTATGCAGTGCTACTTCAAATTTGCTTGTACACCATCTGGTTCACTAATGCTGGTCAGGGAAAAAAACTTGCCATTCAATTCAGTCAGATATGCATGTGACCATGGTCCCAAAGCAACATGGTTGCTCTCTGAAATGGTCTCAAGCCAACTAGGATAAAATGCCTTCAAAGTTAAACCACAAAAGGAGGTTTGCACTTCCATTGCAACCTTTACACAATACAAACTCTAATGCTTCAGAATTTTAACATAGATATTCTATCTTTCCCCAACTGTTGGCAATAATTGGAAGCAATCCTCATATTTCCTATGAATAATCGTATGGAGTAATCATTTAAGTGACAAGTCATTCACCACCTTTAGAGCTTTTCAAACTGAGTTTTGAGAAGATTTATAGTTCAGGTTGGAGATTTTGGATGTAAGTTTGCTCACTGAGCTGAAAGGTTTATTTCCAGATGTTTCATCACCCTACTAGGTAACATCTTCAGTGGGCCTCAGGTGAAGGATAATTCCCGCTTTCTATTTAGAAATAGAAATATATAGAAAGCAGGAAAAGCAGCGAGCAAACCTAAATCCAGCTTTTCAAACTGTTTGACTTGGTGCCGAAAAAAGAAATTTGCAAACCAGTTTCCTTCATGCTTGCCTTAGAGCGAGTTTAGAAGGTCTGTCAGATAGTGCATCCACTATCTCAAAAATGCAGTTGTGCTATTACTCATTGTAGAGCAATTTCTGCACCACCAAATAAATGCAACCAGTAAAACCAGCTTAACATTAAACAAACATTAAAGCTAGAAACACAAATCCAGAGCAATGGAACGTTGAACAGTCAATATTGCAAGTTAATTACTTTTAAATCTGAAGTAGACAGGGTTTGTGCAATGGTCACTCTCACATTATGTGTGTAGGTGGGGCAGATCTCTAACTTGTTTGTGTCCCTGCCACCAAGCAGTCATTATCACGGTTGGGACAGCTGTCGTCGTGGCGAGTGTAACTTTTGTGATGGACACTAGAAGTTGGTCATCTAAGTGCATTGTTCTGTCTTCATTACCCTCAATGCAAAATAGTGTTCAATATCAAAGAGCATAACTCATTTATTGAAAGGAGCACAGAAAGTAGTCATTTACAAAGGTTGGCCCTGATAAGAAAAGGGTGAGCCTCGATGGAATTCAGAGACAAAATGTTTAGGGAACTCCCACTTTCAACTACAACCAGTAGCCGTACTGAGAAGGAACTTATAGGGTATGGGAAGAGTCTAGTACAACAAAAAAAAAAATAAATAAAAGGACAAAGTAGTTCACTGTCATATCAGTGCCTCAGGAACTATTTTATTTTGAAAATAGGCATGAAATCAAAATACAATGTGTTCAATATTACAAAGAAATTAATGTTCAGTGATTAGGTTTTCATCCAGGGCGAGATAGACAGTATTGTCAGAGTTAGTGATCAACGTTCACTTGATAAAAAAGGTCTGCTTTACAAATGCCCACTTAGAGAACTCTACCATCACCCCTGAACATTCAATGACAATACCATCAGTGAATCCCTCAGCATCAATATGTTAGAGGTTACCAATGACCAGAAACTGTAATTGATTAGCCATATAAACACTGTGGCTGCAAGAATAGGTCAGAGGTTAGGAATCTTGTATCAAGTAACTCACCTCCTGAATGCCCAAAGTAGTAAGTGAGGACTGCAGATGCTGGAGATCAGAGCTGAAAATGCATTGCTGGAAAAGCGCAGGTCAGGCAGCATCCAAGGAGCAGGAGAATCGACGTTTCGGGAAGGAACCCTTCTTCAGGAAGGATTCCTGAAGAAGGGCTCCTGCCCGAAACGTCGATTCTCCTGTTCCTTGGATGCTGCCTGACCTACTGCACTTTTCCTGAATGCTCAAAGCCTGTCCACCATTTACAAAGGCTCAAGTGGAGTGTGATGGTATATGCCCCACTTGCCTGGAACAGTAACAGTTCCATAAACTTTCAAGAAGCCCAATACCATCCAAAACAAAGCAGGCCACTTGATAGGACCACATCAACATTCACTCCCTCCTCAACACTGTACAGTGGCAGAGTGTACCATCTACACGATTTATCAGAAAAATTCACCAAGCTTCCTTGGAAAGCACTTATCAAAGCCATGACTGTTACAATCTAGAAGGACAATTTCAGCAGGTTTGTGGGAACACCACACATGCAACTTCCCATTCAAGCTCAAAATCCTGGAACTTCCTCCCTCATAGCATTGTGGGTCTACTTACAGTTTACCACCACCTTCTCCAGGGGCACAAATGCTGCCTCAGCCCATGAATAAAATTAACAAAACTCCTGAAGAGTGCCAGATAGAGTCAGAGATGTACAACATACAAACAGATCCTCTGGTCCAACTCATCCATGCCAACCAGATATCCTCGATAAATCTAATTGCATTTGCCAGCGTTTAGCCCACATACCTCTAAACAACAACAAGCACGCGAACTACAAATCTTCTCACAAACTTTGAAAAGACTTGTCTATTTATCTTATCCACGCCCCTCATGATTTTATAAGCCTCCAAGGTCATCCCACGGCCTCTGATACTCCAGGGCAAATAGCCCCAATCCATTCAGCCTCTCCCTACAGCTCAACCCACCCGCCCCAAAAAAACAACTGGCAACTTCCTTTAATTCTTTCTGAACCCTTGCAAATTTCACAACATTCTTCCTATAGCGGGGAGACCAGAATTCAGTACTCCAATAAAAAAAAGTGGCCTAACCAACGTCCTGTACCGCTGCAACATGACCTCCCAATACCTATACTCCATGCACTGACTAATAAAGCCTTCTTCACTATCTTATCAACCTGCGATTCCACTTTCAAGGAACTATGAACCTGCATTCCAAGGTCACTTTGTTCAGCAACACTCGCAGGACCTTATCATGAAGAATATACGTCCTGCCCAGATTTGCCTTTCCAAATGCAACACTTCACATTTATCTAAATTAAACGCCATCTGCCACTCCAGTCCATTGACCCATTCATTCAAGATCCCATTGTACCGTGAGGCAACCTCCTTCACTGTCCAATACACCTCCAATTTGCAGACTTACTTGGTACACCTATGTTCACAAAGTAATTTATCTGAAAGACAAAAAAAGTAGTGGATGCAGCACCAAATCTTGGAGTACACCACTGGTCAGTGGCTCCAGTCTGAAAAGCAACCCTCTACCACAACCCCAGTCTACTTTTGAAGTAGTTCTGTATCCAAATACGGAGGAACCTCGATTATCCGAATGAGATGGGTGGGCACTATTTCGTTCGGTTAATTGATTATTTCGGTTAAATCGAATTCCTCAGGGGCTCAGGGTTTTCCGTGAAGTTCGCTCTGCATTCAGGAGACTAGGCAAAAGCACACTGCATGCTATTCCACGAGATCTAACCTTGCTAACCAGTCTATGAGCAATCTTGTCAAACGCCTTGCTGACGTCCATACAGATCACGTCTACTGTTCTGCCCTTATCAAATCCTACTTCAAAAAACTCAATCAAATTTGAGAGACATGGCTTTGTGTGTGGAAAACTATGTTAACTATCCCTAATCAGTCCTTAAATTTCTAAATACATGTATACCCTGTCCCTCAGGATTCTCTCCAACAACTTGCCCACCACTGACGTCACGCTCACTGGTCTAGAGTTCCCTGGCTTGTCCTTACCACCCTTCTTAAATAGTGACATCACGTTAGCCAACCTACAGTCTTCTGGCACCTCACCCATGACTATCGATGATACAAATATCACAGCAAGGGGCCCAGCAACCACGTGCCTAGCCTCCCACATAGTTCTAGTGTATTTCTAATCAGGTCCTGGGGAGTTATCCACCTTTAGGAGTTGTCAGCCATCCAGCACAAACTCCTCTACAATATGGACATTTTTGAAGATGCCGCGATTTATTTCCCCTCATTCTAAGTCTTCCATATCTTTCTCTGCAGTAAACACTGATGCAAAATCATCATGTAGTATCACCCCCATCTCGCAGTTCCATGCGTAGGCCACCTTGCTGATCTTTATGCAAGCCTTTTCTCTCCCTAGTTACTGGTCTGTCCTTAAACGTATCTATAAAATTCCTCTGGATTCTCCTTAACCTTACTTGCCTCAGCCATCTCCTATATCCTCTTTGCTCCCTTGATTTCCCTCTTACATATACTCCTACTGTCTTTGTATTTTAAGGATTCACTCTCTCTATTTCTGCTGTCCATACCAGACATATGCTTCTTTTTCTTCCCATGACCAAAACCTCAAATTTCTCTAGTCATCCAGAATTCCCTACACCTACCAGCCTTGCCCTTCACCCTAACATGAACATAGCAAACGTCCAGAGATAATATCTCATTTTTGAAGGCTTTCCATTTTTCCCTTTACCTGAGAATATCTGCCCCCAATCAATTTCTGAAAGTTCTTGCCTAATACTGTCAAAATTGGCCTTTCTCCAATTTACTTCAACTTTTAGATCCGGTCTATCCTTTTCCATCACTATTTTAAGACTAATACAATTATGGTCACTGGCCCCAGAGTGCTTCACCCCCCCCCCCCCCCCCCCCCCCCGCCCCCGACAACTCAGTCACCTGCCCTGCCTTATTTCCCCAAGAGTAGAGGTCCTTCTCTTGTGGGTACATCTACATATTAAATCAGAATTCTTTTTGTACACACAAATTCCTCTCCATCTAAACACAATAGCACTACCAGTCTATGTTTGAAACGTTAAAATCTCCTACCATGACCACCCTATTATTCTTACAGATAACGGAGATCTCCTCAAATTGGTTTTTCAGTTTCCCGCTGACTATTGGATGGTCTGTAGCACAATACCAATAAGGTGATTATCCCTTTCTTATTTCTCAGTTCCACCCAAATAACTTCCCTGGATATATTCCCAGGAAAATCCTCCTTAAATACAGCCATATTGTTAGCTCTTAGCAAAAAAAAAAAAAACACACCCCCTCCTCTCCTTTCTAATAGGATCCATACCCTGGAACATTAAGCTGCCAGTCCTGTCCATCAGAGTCATGCCTATGATATTCCTATCACATGTTCCCAACCATGCCCATAGTTCATCTGCCTTACCTATTAGGCTCTGCATTTATTTCAATGCAAGTTTAATTTCTCAGTTCTACTTTGTTCTCGCCCATCGTCACTACTGACTTACTCCTTTTCCCAACTGTACCAGCCTTAGACTGATCTTTCTTCACTATTTCCCCACTTCCCCAACCCCCACCCCACCCTTTTACTAGTTTAAATCCTGAACAGCTCTAGCAAATCTCCCATCCAGCATAATAGTCCCCTTGCAATTCAGGTTTAATCCGTCCTTCTTAGACAGGTCACTTCTATCCCAGGAGAGATTCCAATGATCCAAAAGAAAAAGGATGAAAGGATGCAAAGATTGAAATAGAACGACACAGACTGGACTATTCAAAGACAGCAAGTCAGTCTGAAGACAGGTTAAATGATCTTCATTTGGTAGTGCATTTGTGGTCCACGCTCAGAAAAAAAGACAAGGGCAGAGTTTTGAACGATACAAATATTATGGAGACCAATATTAGTGATAGAACATAGAACAGTACAGCACAGAACAGGCCCTTCAGCCCACAATGTTGTGCCGACCATTGATCCTCATGTATGCACCCTCAAATTTCTGTGACCATATGTCCAGCAGTCTCTTAAATGTCCCCAGTGACCTTGTTTCCACAACTGCTGCTGGCAATGCATCCCATGCTCTCAACTCTGTGTAAAGAACCCGCCTCTGCCATCCCCTCTATACTTTACTCCAACCAGCTTAAAACTATGACCCCTTGTGTTAGCCATTTCAGCCCCGGGAAATAGTCTCTGGCTATCGACTCTATTTATGCCTCTCATTATCTTGTATACCTCAATTAGGTCCCCTCTCCTCCTCCTTTTCTCCAATGAAAGAAGTCCAAGCTCAGTCAACCTCTCTTTAAGATAAGCCCTCCAGTCCAGGCAGCATCCTGGTAAACCTCCTCTGAACCCTCTCCAAAGCATCCACATCTTTCCTATAATAGGACGACCAAAACTGGATGCAGTATTCCAAGTGCGGTCTAACCAAAGTTTTATAGAGCTGCAACAAGACTCTTAAACTCAATCCCCCTGTTAATGAAAGCCAAAACACCATGTGCTTTCTTAACAACCCTGTCCACTTGGGTGGCCATGTTAAGGGATCTATTTACCTTCACACCAAGATCCCTCTGTTCTTCCACACTGCCAAGAATCCTATCCTTAATCCTGTACTCAGCTTTCAAACTCGACCTTCCAAAATGCATCACCTCGCATTTATCCATGTTGAACTCCATCTGCCACCTCTCAGCCCATCTCTGCATCCTGTCAATGTCCCGCTGCTGCCTACAACAGCCCTCTATACTGTCAAAGACACCTCTAACCTTTTTGTCGTCTGCAAACTTGCCTGACCCATCCTTCAATCCATCCTGGGTAGATTTTCATTTAGGGTCCATGTAGAATAAGTGAAGAAATGGGACTGTGCATGATCAAACACAAGAAAGAAAACAGAACAAATGAAATGAAGACATGAGACAATCAATCAATCAAATTCAGAACAATAGCTGTACTAATGAGAATTTCTGGAAGAGTGGCAGTAAATTACACAATAACACAAAGTTACTTTCCTACAGATACAAGAAATCCAAAGCAAGCAGAAACCGTTGATTTAACCAGCAGAATCTATTAATATATCTTTTACAGAACACAGCGCAGTACAGGCCCTTCAGCCCTCGATGTTGCGCCAACCTGTCGTACCAATCTGAAGCCAATCGAACCTACACTATTTCACACATGTCCATTTTACCTAAATGGAATGGCAATCCAGAATTTTCAATTCAGCTCCAGAACAGGGGTTATAAATTAAAATCACAAATGCTGCTTGGAATGAGGTGAGTTGAGTGAGGAGTAGGGCATCCAGATAGAATGCCTAATGTTCTAGCCATTTAGGTTGCAACAAAGAAAATGGATTAGTACCAGGCCTCTAGTTCCAAGGAGGTACTGCCAGTGTACATTGCTGTGCACCAAGATGGAGTGCAAAAATCAGCCCTGATTGTTACTGCGGACAAGTGCAAGCTTAATTAAAACAACATACAAATATCTGGTTTTCAAACAAGATGAGCATTGAAAAATCAAAGTATAGATTTTGTTCACATACTCAAAGATCAATTACAGTAAAACTGACACCTATGAAACCAGGAGTGTGCTGATCGTTATCTGGAATATTTGATCAATCAAGAGGTCTACATAATCAATGTAAAAACATACACCAAGTAACAGAAACCTAATATACTGTTATACTTCATTTACAGCATAAATCACTTCAATAACAATCCAACTTTGCCTTAAATTTCAAAAAAAAACTTACTGACAGACAGCTTTCATACATCTTTCTCAGACTTGCTGGTCATCGCAGTATTGATAAGAAATTGACTTGAAATAGCAACAATTGATTAAATTTTGTGGCCATTCAGCTGAACAAGTTTATTTACACAGAGGTAAAAACATTTTAAAAACTATAATAATTGAACAGAATAATACAGTAAACTATGCAGTAGGAAGTAAATAAATCTTGCCAGTTTAATCAAAGACTACAGGTTTTTAAGGTGCCAGATAAAATAGTTTACTATACTATCAGCATATTTTATTCAAACATCTGAACTCATGGAGTGCAAAAATGAAGTTAATGACTATCCAATGTGTGCATCCAATGTATTCAGATTTCAGTATATAGGACAACCTCTAATTATCCAAACAAGATGGACAGGGAGTGTTTTGTTCAGATAACTGATAATGTTTTTAATGGGACGTTGAGATCTTGTTTGGAAAGTCTGTATACAAAATAAGGAGAACTGTACCCTGCAAGAATATTCACCAACCTTTATGTTAACTTGTTTTAAATAGGCCTCCAAGTGTAATCTGACTGCTCACCACCATCAACATTCCATGCATGCCAGTACGTATTCAAACATGCTGTCATCTTATTTCTTAAAATGTGTATGTTCCTAGACCAAGTCAAAACCAACAGGGCATTGTAATTCTGAAATTAAACAATCCATGTTCATATATGTGGAAAATGATGCATTTATGAAGCACCAACAATCTTTATTGGCAGGTGCAAAATTCCACACCATGAAAAGATTCATAGAGCAAGAAACCCAAGGTAATCAAAACAGTTGAGCTGGGCTTAGAAGATTGTATTTTCACACATTGCTGCCAGCACTAACATCATTAACCATATAAAAAGAAAGAATTTGCTATGCTCAGCAAGTTAAACAATGAAATTGTGCAGGTGGTGACAGCAGCCATTTTGCAGCAGCAACATGCAATAACTGGCAATTGGTAAATGGTGATTCAGGGAACTGAAGGGAAACACTCAGATGGTAATCAGTTGCCAGTCCCTCAAAACATCTACCAAGCTTCACAGAATCAGAATCCCTAGTGTGGCAACAGGCCATTTGGCCCAACAAGTCCACACTGAACCTCTGAACAGTATCCCACCCAGACCCATTTCTCTTACCCTATTACTCTACATTGCCCCTGAATGATGCACCTAGTCTACGCATCCCTGAACACTATGGGCAATTTAGCATGGCCAATTCACCTTATCTGCACATCTTTGGAGGTGTGTTCACAAGTAACTCAGTCGCCAATCTTGGAGCCACTAGGTCTTGCTCATGAATGTACAAATTAGCTGGAGTGGTCATTCAACTGGAGAGCTTAGTCCATCATTCGATCAGATCATGACCGACCCGATTACTCCACATTTTGGTCGCTCCAGATAACTTTTCACACCACTACTCAATGTAGATAATTCTGCCCTTAGACATTCAAAGGCTCTGCGTTCACTGCCTTTCAAGGAAGACAGCTCCAAGGATTCTTGACCTTATGGAAGAAAACAAAACTCTTATCTGTTTCAAATGGGTAATGCCTTATTCTTAAAACAGGGACAGAGATGCTCTCAAGAAGAAACATCCTTTTCACATTAATCCGTTTAAGACTGTTCATGACCTTGTGTTCCAATGAAGTCACTAACTGTTCTAAATCCCACAGTTGCAAACCTAGCACATCGCACTGTTCTGAAGGAGGAGGTAGAAGTGTAGTGTATACAATGAAAGGGGTCATCAGTGTTATCAAGCAGCACCTGCTAAGCAACAATCCACTTACTGACACCCAGTTTGGATTCTGTCAATGTAGACAGGCAGGAAGAACACGGCAAGCCAGGCAGCATCACGAGATAGGGAAATCGACGTTTCAGGTGCTCAAATACAGAAGAACAGCTGAATTAAAGAAGAAGGTGAGGTGAGGCAAGGCAAAGTGAAGTGAGAATGACAGCTTTTGACACCAAGGTCACATGTGACCAAGAGTGGCATCGAAGAGCCTAGCAATCAGTAACCAATGGGAATCAGGGAATAACTTTCTGGTGGTTCAAGTCAAAGCTGGCACAATAGGAAAATGATTACATTTGTTAAAGATCAGTCACTCAGCTCAAGGGCATTCCTACAGCAGTTCAGAGTTTGTGCTTGGTCCAACCCTCATTAACTGCTTCAATGACCTTCCCTCCATCAGGTGGTCAGACATGGGGTCATTCATAGACAATTGCACTATGTTAAGCACCATTCACAGCTCCTCAGGTACTGAACAGGTCAATGTTCAAATGTAACAACAACATCTGAATAACATCCAGGCTTGGGCTGAGAAGTGGCAAGTAACATTCATGCCACACAAATGCCAGGCAATGACCAACTCCACTGAAAGATGATCTAAACGCCAACCTTTGACATTCAGTGGTGTTACCATTGCTGAATTCTCCATTATCAACATTCCAGGGGTTACCATTGACAAGAAACCCAATTGGACTTGCAATTTAAATGCAGTGGCTACAAGAGTAGGTCACAGGCTAGGAATACTGATGTAACTCAACTCCCAAAAGCTTGTCCAACATCTACAAGGCACAAACCAAGAGTATATTTTAATACTTGTCTCAACAGAGTGCAGCTCCAACACTCAAGAAGCTTGATTTGTACCCCATCCACAAACAACCACTCCCTCCACCACTAATGTCCAGTAAGTGGAGTCTGTATGCTATGTACAAGATGCTCCACAGAAATTTGCCAAAGATCCTTAGACAGTACCTCCAAACCCACAATCACTTCCAGCGAGAAAGGCAATTGCAGCAGATATATGGGAACACCACCACCTGCAAATTCCCTTCCAAGCCCTGCCCGGTGCCAGGGCGCAGGACAGCTCTGACCGGCCCGAAAGGATACTGGAGCAGGAGGGGGAGGAACTATGTTGTGGTCCACATTGGGACAAACAACATAGGCAAGGCTAGGAAGGAAGGCCTGTTTGGGGACTATTAAGCACTAGAAACAGGTCCTCAAGGGTTATAATATCCAGATTACTACCTGATCCATGTGCAAATTGGCTTATGGATAAGAAAATTAGGGAAGTAAACACATGGCAAAAGAAATGGTATGGGAAAGAGGGGTTCCATTTCAAGGGGCATTGGCATCAGTTTTGGAACAAGAGGGGTCTATACCAATGAGATGGTCTCCACCTGAACCAATCTGGAAACAGTGTTCTATCAAAAAGAATAAATAGGGTAGTCACTAGGACTTTAATCTAGAGAAACTATAGTAAGTATAGTGGTAAATAGAAAGGGAAGCAGCAGATTAGCATGTGTGCAGGAGAGTTTAATTACACAGACTATGAAAGAAGTAAAAAAGGATGGATAACTCAGGAGATATTGGAATTTATAAAAAGAGGGTACAAAAACTAGCATGAGGGCAATTTACCGGAATGCTCACAGCATTCATAACAAGGTAGAGGAGTTAATGGCCCCAAATCATCTCAAATGAAAAAGATTTAGTAGCCATTGCGAAGACATGGTTGCAGGATGGCCACGACTGGGTGTTAAATATCAGGAGTATCAGACTATTCAGAAGGACAGACAGGTAGGTAAGAAAAGTGGTGTAGCTCTGATATTTAAGGACAACATCAGGGTAGTGGTAAGAGATGAACTAGGTTCTGTGGAGAATAAAGATGGAATTCATTTGGGTGGAAATGAGAAATTCTAAGAAGAAAACGTCACCGATAGGAGTAGTTGTATAGGCCACCAAATAATATCACATTGGGGTAGACAATAAAACAAAGAAATAACTAATGCTTGTAAAACAGTACAGCAATTATCATAGAGGATTTAAATCTACATGTCAATTTGTTGAACCGGATTGGTCAGGGTAGCCTTGAGGAGTTCATTGAATGTATCTGCAATAGTTTTCTTGAACAGTATTTAATGGAACTGACATGGGAGCAAGCCATCCTAGATCTGGTTGCATGTAATGAGACAGGAATAATTAACAATGACATAGTTAGGGACCCTCTTGGGTGGAACAATCACTGTATGGTTGAATTTAGAATACAAATGGAAAGTGCGAAGTTAAAATCCAATACCAAGGTCCTGGGCTTAAACAAGGGAGTCTAATAATAGGAAGAGGAAGGAGTTGGCTAACATAGACTGGAAGTAAACAGTCTATGGTGGGACAGGTGATGAACAGTGGAGGACTTTCAAAGTAATTTTCTAAAGTGCTCAGCAGAAGTATATACCAGTGAAAAGGAAGGACTGTCGGAAAAGGGGTAATCTGCCACGGGTGTCTAAGGAAATAAGGGAGGTTATGTGTCTGCTCTTTCAATTTAATAAAGTGGCTTAAGGTCAGCTAGAAACTAAAGATTGGGAAAGCTTTAAAAAGGTCAACAGAAAACCACACAAAAAAAAAGCTCTAAAAGAAGAGAAACATATATTCTGAGCTAGTTTTTTCTCATAATCTAAAGACAGATAGCAAAAGTTTCTTTAAATATATAAAGCAAAAAGAGTGATTAAAGTAAACATTGGTCCTTCAGAGAATGGGAAGGGGGATTTGAGGAAATGCCTGAGGTATTGAATAGGTATTTTTGTGTCAGTCTTCAGCGGAGGACACTAATAACATGTCAATATTTGACAAAGAAACAAAAAGGTAGGTGAGGACCTGGAAACAATTATTATCATGAAAGCAGTAGAGTTGGGCAAGTTAACAAAGCTAAGAGTAGACAAGTCTCCTGGTCCTAAGGGACTGCATCCCAAGGTGCTAAAAGAATTGTTGGGAGAAATAGCAAGTGCACATGTGGTAATTTTCCCAAATTCACTGGACTCTGGGGCACTTCCAGCAGATTAGAAAACAGCAATTGTGACGTCACTGTTTAAAAAAGGGAGGTAGACAAAAGATGGGGAATTAAATCGACCAGTTCGCTTACCTCCTGTTGTGGGGAAAATGTTTGAGTCTATTATCAAGGAAGAAATAGCAAGGCATCTAGATAGAAATTGTCCCATTGGGCAAATGCAGCATGAAGGGCAGGTAATGTCTTCATAGAATTCCAAAAGTATAATGAACATGGTGGACCATGGGGACCAGTAAATATGGTGTATCGAGATTTCCAAGTGGCATTCGACAAGGTGCCACACAAAAGGCTGCTGCATTAGGCAAAGAAAAGGGGTTTATGGGCAACATATTAGCATGGATAGAGGAATGGTTAACCAACAAGAAGCAAAAAGAAAGGTATAAATGAGTGCTATCTCAGTTGGCAGTGACTAGTAGTATGCCTGAGGGATCAGTGTTTGGACCACAATTATTCACAAGTTACACAGATGATTTGGAGTTGGGGACCACATATAGTGTGTCAAAGTTTGCAGATGATACGAAAGATGAGTGGTCCAGCAAAGTGTGCAGAGGACTGTGAAACTTTCCAGAAGAACATACTTTAAGTGAGTGGGTAATGGTCTGGCAGATGGAATATGTTAATAAATGTGAAGTCATCCATTTCAGTAGGAATAAAGGAATAAATTTCTTACTTGAATAGTAAGAAATTGCAGCACACTGCTGCGCAGAGGGACCTAGGTGTGCTTGTACATGAATTACAGGTCTGCAGGTACAACAATTAAGAAGGCAACCATAATTTTGTCCTTCATTGCTAAAGGGATTGAGTTTAAA
The DNA here is from genome assembly GCF_037043375.1 of Chiloscyllium plagiosum. NCBI lineage: Eukaryota > Metazoa > Chordata > Chondrichthyes > Orectolobiformes > Hemiscylliidae > Chiloscyllium > Chiloscyllium plagiosum. Next base: position 79,020,999 of record NW_028270140.1, read on the forward strand.
AGCAGGGAGGTTATGTTGCAACTGTACAGGATGCTGGCGAGGCCAGACCTGGAGTACTGTGTGCAATTTTGATCTCCTTTCTGGCAGGTGAACGGGTGCAGAACAGGTTCACTAGGTTGATTCCTGAGTTAAGGGGGTTGACTTACAAGGAGAGACTGACTAGACTGGGGATTATATTCTTTATAATTTAGAAGAATGGAAGGGTGGGGGTAAGAATCTTATCTATTCCCTTCGTAATTTCATATGTTTCTATAAGATAGAAGTAGAGAGGATGCTTCCTGATGAAGAGCTTATGCTCGAAATGTCGATGCCCCTGCTCCTCGGATGCTGCATGACCTGCTGTGCTTTTCCAGAACCACACACTCTACTCTGATCTCCAGCATCTGCAGTCCTCACTTTTTCCCAGGATGTTTCCACTGAAATGAAACTAGGAGAAGAGGGCATAACCTCAAAATTAGGGAGAGCAGATTTAAGATGAACTGAGAAGGACCTTCTTCACCCAGGAGGGTTGTGAATCTATGGAATTCCCTGCCGAGTGAAGTGTTTGAGGCTTCCTCAGTAAAAGGTTTTTAAAACTAACATAGGTAGTTTATTTTTTTTTTTAAATCAGTAAAGGAATTAAGAGTTATGGTGAGTGGGAGGTTAGGGGAGCAGAGGCCATGAAAAGATCAGCCATAATCTTATTGAATGGCAGAGCAGGCTCGAGGGGGCCAGATGGCCTAGTCCTGCTCCTAGTTCTTATGTTCTTACGTAAGCTGCTCACCATTCTGACTAGAAAATATTATTGTCATTCCTTCACTGGCTCTGGATCAAAATCCTAGAATTCCCTTCCTAACAACACAGTGGGTTAACCAACTGTAGTTCAAGGCAGAACCTCGACACCTTCTCAAGGACAACTAGGAAAGGGCCTTAAATGCCAACACTGCTGTGCTCACATCTCGTGACTAAATAAAAGTAAACTTTCTCTGATCTGCTTCTAATAGATTTACATTCTTCCTGAAATAAGGAGACCAATACAGTACTGTGAACAGATTGGAGTGTAGTGGACAGCGAAGGAGGTTACCTCAGATTACAACGGGATCTCGACTAGATTGGGCCAATGGGCTGAGAAGTGGCAGATGGAGTTTAATTTAGATAAATGTGAGGTGCTGCATTTTGGGAAAGCAAGTCTTACCAGGGCTTTCACACTTAATGGGAAGGTCCTATGGAGTGTTGCTGAACAAAGAGACCCTGGAGTGCAGGTTCATAGCTCCTTGAAAGTAGAGTCACAGGTAGATAGGATAGTGAAGGCAGTGTTTGGTATGCTTTCCTTTATTGGTCAGAGTATAGAGTACAGGAGTTGGGAGGTCATGTTGCAGCTGTACAGGGCATCGGTTAGGCCATTGTTGGAATATTGCGTGCGATTCTGGTCTCGGGTTGGAGGACTTGAGCTATAGGGAAGAGGTTGAATAGGCTGGGGCTGTTTTCCCTGGAGCGGAGGCCGAGAGGTAACCTTAGAGGTTTATAAAATCATGAGGGGCATGGATAGGGTAAATAGACAAAGCACAGCAGGTCAGGTAGCATTTGAGCAGCAGGGGAAAAAAAAAAAACGTTTCGGGCAAAAGCCCTTCTTCACGAATGAGGCAGGCTGCCTCCAGGGTGAAGGGTGAAAATACCCTCTTACCCAAACCCTTGGTTTAGTTAGCCAATCCTCTAACCATGCCAAGATATACTCCCAAATCCTCAGGCTTATTAAAGCACACTGTATCTTTCCACAAACTTGAGCCCCATTTCTCCTTCTCACATCTATTATTTACACCTACATTACATCTCTATACTTCTTTTAGCATCATTAGCCCTCCCTTGGTCTTTTGCTCTGGGCACTTATCTGTTCCCCTCACTCTGCCCCTCCTTCTCAACAGCTGAAAACTTATTTCTCAGCCTGAATTCTGCAGACATTAAAAATAAAAATCTCTGTCTAACTAAGCTGCTTGTGATGACCTGCAACAAAACCAAAGCATTAAACTGATTGATAATTTCACCCATTGAGATGTTGTATTGTGAACAATTAAATACACGAGGCAAAACAGAGCACGCCTGCTGTTGATCGATTGATTACCATGCCATGCAGGTTATACCCTGTACATGTAATAACTGTCTGGGCTGATGAGAAAAGGAGGAACAAATACTTTACCTTAATCAATTTAAAATGCAATAGTTGTTTATGTTAATTCAGAGTTTACAAAATACATATACTTTAAATCAACATTGGAAATACTTTTGTTAAAATGTTATTAAAAAGCCTGTTTCACAGAAGGTTAGCAGCACAGTTTTTGAAAACAACTGCTTTAATCAGTAGACTTCAGTGGATAAGGGGAGGCATTATTAAAACACTTGTCAAATAAGGCAGTTGGTTCTGCTACTTGCAGCTGCTTTTCCCATCAACATAGGCGACAAAGAAATGCTTTTATTTTAAGTTGGTTTTTAAAGTTGCAGATGTTAGACTAGTTGGAATTAAAACAGTGCCTAATTTTTTGCTATACTAAAAAGGGTCGATTTGCAAAATCACTGAAAACAGCTGAGATTATAAATTTGACTCAAACATCCACCTGTCCTACACAAGTCAAGTTTCTTTGCTTCATGCAGGGTTTTAAATATCAGCCCCTGTCAATTTGTTCTACAGAACAGCCAAAACAAACTTCATATTACGTAGAATTTCCCAAAGGTTTACATAGAAGATGCATTCAGGCCGACACTACTTTTACATGAACTTCACTGTAAAAGAAGAATCTCTTTGGTTTGATCTATTTCTTCATTTAAAATTACTAGGGACCATCAATACCAATGTCCATCACTGTACATCAGCAATACAAAAAAAGAGTCCGATCCCAAAAGGAATCTAGTTGACTCAGATGCTTCCATGGAGGAGAAAGTGAGGACTGCAGATGCTGGAGATCAGAGCTGAAAATGTGTTGCTGGAAAAGCGCAGCAGGTCAGGCAGCATCCAGGGAACAGGAGAATCGACGTTTCGGGCATAAGCCCTTCTTCAGATGCTTCCATAGCTAGACAGTCACGACTTCAGCATCGACAAGAGTTGCACATGGGGCCAGTGTGGAATCCACAACAATTCTGGAAGAATTGTCCAGAAAACTGAAAATTCTGCTGGGCATTTCTTCTATGCTTGAAATCCCCATCTCAAAAAATTTGATTCATCTGGAAACTTTTTAAAGAGCAAAGATTGGAGATTGCTGAATCAACTCTACTACCATTGCCATAACCACTTAAAACATTTTCAAGATACTTGGAGAGGGGAGGTGAAATCACTAGAATATGTTAGAGGTTTTGTTTTATTGATCGTTCTAAGAATTTTACAGAAATCAAAACTTCAATTTCGCATGCTCACAGCCAGTTTGAATTCAATTTTCTCCATATCCCAAAATTACTGGCCTAGTTCCTGTAGTCAAACAAAGAGCAATACAGATTTCCAAAGAAAACAGCCCACAAAAACATTGGAGGTTTGTGCTGTGATTTTTACCCCTTTCCTGATGATAGTTTAAAATTGAGTGCCGAGTCAAGGCAACATATGGCAGGAAGCAGCAGTTATGGTCAATAAGCAACCAAACCAGATCGAAACATTCACACAAAGTTAAAGGCACTTAATATTTCTCACTTCTGAATTTAATTGATTTATTTCCAAATCTGAAGTTTTGTTTTCACATTTCTACATTAAAATGTGGATATCATCCTCAAACTGTTCCACAAATTCAAAAAAAGTGTGTTTGTCAGGGCAACTGAAGGCACTCAATAGTAATGATGAATACTATGTCAGGAAAAGTTACACCTTACTTAACATGATAGTCTTTTTTTTTTAAAAAAAGAAAGCAGTATTCATAACTGTTCACTTTTGAGAGATCAGGGTAGCATGTTAAGGTATCATTGGCAGTAGCTACTTGATTTGGACATTAATCTGCACATGAGCATTCCACAATTTACAGTCATATTTTGTGCAATGACCACAGGCAAAAGCTGTAAACGGCCATGATGACTGTTAACTTCAGGCGAACAACATTCACTTAGCTTGTGCACCAGTATGGATTGCAACATTTAATTAGGTGTGGCTAGGAAAGTGTATACCCTAAACTGCATAGCACTGTGCATCCATCTTTTGAGCAGGAATAGCTGTAGTTATCATATTTATTACTAATGCCAGTATTACAGTCAATGCCAGATCAATAAGTGAGAAATTTGGGTTAAGTGCCAACTTATTTCAGTTAAGGATTTGGATAATGGGCAAGTGGGTCTAATGTGAGATAGAACCCAAAAAAGGTACAGCTTGAGGAACTGGAGTTCACGGAGGTTGTCAGTTATATTTAAACTATCATTGGGCCGGGGGTGGTCATTAGAAAATGATTGGGGTTAAGATTAAAACACTTAGGAGGTAGTTACAAAAATTATTGCAGTGATATAAACACTGGATGGAGTGTTTCTAAAATCTCGCTGCAGTTGTAGCTGTGACAGGATCACTGATTGAACAGTTTGTAGGCCATGCAGCCACTGATACACCCCATTCCAAGCACCAGAAGATTCAGTTTGAAGGCAGTCAGGAAACAGGAGTGGTGACGCTCAGGTCTCAGTCCTCGCAGGTGTGAGACCAGGAGAGGTCAACTGAGGCACGAGAAGATAAGGGCGAGGTGAGGGGAGGCCTTTGACACCATTCAATCGGGAAGAATAATGAAACATCCTGCTCCACCATTAGTTTGTCATCCTTCTCCATGACAACATGGAAGTCATGGAAATGACAAATGGCTCTACCACCAACCCATTTTCCCATTCAAACCATTGTCAAGCAGGGCTCAGTCATTGCCCCAACAGTTCTCAACCAGAGAACAACAAATGCTTGAGATCACAGCTGTTCAGTCAGCATTGATAGAGGTAGAGCAAGCCAATGTGGAGTCTAGATAAGCTCTGAAGAGTTACAGCATCTGCATGGATTTCCTGCTACTGTTGTCAATCTAGCTTGTTGCAATACTTCACCTCACCAAACTCCCACTGGAGCGGAACAAAACTTACAAAAAACTGATGGGAAATTTTTCAACTACCACTGCCTTCAATCCAAGAACAAAATCACTCCAACCAGTGTTGTCAAGCTGCAGCACGCAAATGATGCTTGGGTATGTGCAAACTCAGAGGATGGAGTCCAGACCATCATCAGCACCTTTAGAGGCATATGACAACATCTCCAAGACAAAAAAGGTCCTCCATCAACCTAGTCTAGCTTTGTGGAAGAAATGTCTGATCAAGGTCCACACAGAGGCCTTAGAGAATGCTGACCACTTCCAATCAGAAGTATCCAGTTGGCCAAAGCAGCTACTGATGATGAGATCCAGCAATGCCTCAGTGTGGGAGCGCACTGAGGAAAAGGGTGTTTGAGAACAACAATAATCAGATTTGACACTAAGATCATGGTTTACAGAGCTGTAGTAGTTCCACCCCTCCTATATGGCTTGGAGACATGGACAGTCTACAGCAGACACCTCAAGGCACTGGAGCAGTACCAATGCTCTCTGCACAAGATCCTGCAAATTCACTTGTTAAAAAAAAAAGACACCAACACCAGCATTCTTGACCCAGCCAACATCCCCAAGCATCAAGGTACTGATGGCCCTTGATCGCTACAATGGGCTGGCCACGTCGTCTGCACGACTGACACAAGAATCTCCAATGAGGTGCTCTACTTAAAACATCAGGTGAGCCCCAGGTGAAAAAAAGAATGCACTTCAGTGACACCCTCAAGACCTCACTGGCAAAGTGCAGCATTCCCACTGACGCTGGGGAATCATTGGCCCAACACTGTACAAAGTGGAGGAGAAGCATCCAGGAAAGCACTGAGCACCTCAAGACTTGCCATCAGAAAGAAATGGGAAGCCAGGCACAAACAACAAAAAAAGTGCACTGTCACACCAATGCCCCACCCACCCCTCTCCGTGATCAGCACTTGCTCATAAATGTAGGTACCACAGGCTCTGTTCCAGGGTCTGTACAGCCACCTACAGACACACAAAGTGGATGAGAGTCAGTCTCATCTGTGAGGGACCACCAAAGAGGATTTGAACTATCATATCTAGGAAGGTGGTGAGCCATAGATGAGCATCCAATCAGGGACCACTGATTTGCCCCAAAATGACAACAGAAATTGTCAGGTTCACATTAGCAGAGCAGTTCTATGTTTTCTTTAAAAAAAAAGAGAAATGCACTTTCACTGGAGTAGATTAATTGACTAATCCCAGACTCCTAAAAACATGTCTCAATTTTTACATTGGTGAGCAAAGAGGGAAGTATTCAACATGTTCAATGTGTAAACCAAAACAGATTAACTGCTTTGAGAATTTCAAAGACCTGTTTGTGAAGCAGAAGCAGCAAATTATCTCCATTGGAATAACACCACTTATTACTTCATAGCACAATAAATGGTTAAGACACCAATGATCTGGAATATTACAAGGGGTATAAGTTACAAAAAGCTCTGGTAGACATTTTGAATATATAGGTATTCAAGTTTAGAGCACATTCTAATTATTTTCATTTTACAGCTGTTTTTGAAGTAAGAACCTTCCCAACTAATGCTAAGCTTTATGTTTCTCAGTTGTCATTTGAATGCGGTTATTCTGCATGTGTTAAATGTACTTGACTAGTCATTACCATGCATATTTTATATTCTCACTACACTAACCCAAGTCATGGCTTGGTTATCCTATTTAAATGCCATTTTAAAACAGTAAATATCATGGCACAGATAGCACGTTGCTCTGTCAACCCCTACAATTTTAACCTGTTGCCCAAGGAGTTCTTGGTGATGGCGTCTGCTGAGGTCCAAACTGGATTGGGGTCACAACCAGTTTAGCCACTCAACCTTCCTGACATCAGGAGCAAGTGATTAGATAAAAGTTAAAACCATTCAGGACTCTAATGGCTAGCATATTACTTTAAGTGAAGACTCTGCAATCCCTGGCCCCCTTGTCTCTTGAAACTCAGCTTCAATCCTAGAGCTTCAGAAACAGACAAATTTTGATCCCAGTACTTAGGCACATGACGCAATATGCATTGCTGTATGAGACACTGATGCTGAAGCGTTGTATTTTTCACTCCTGAGGACAAATGCAATACATTTCATTTCAGAGGATCACAATTTATATGTTACAGGAAAAAAGAATGCTGATTTGGTTGGAAAGTTGCATTTTAAGCTAGAAGCAGCATCTTACTAGTAGAAAATACTACTTGCATAGCCATGAGAAAGCTTGTTTAATGTGTAATATATTGGACACACTCCAATCCAAAACCAGCAGTCTTGAATGTGTTTGAGTTTGCGTGATACACAGTGAACAATAACCCAATTAAAGGGAGATATTGTTCTGCAGGATATCTTTGATGCACTCTATTTCCACATCAATACTACTAACAGAATTCCTCAGTCAGTCCAAAAACAGTGTTCTACCCACCACATGGTTGGGTGAGAAGCAGTATGAAGTCATGCTGTGAGATGCCAGATATATAGTTATAATGACACAGCAGATTCAAAACAACATGCTCCCTCATTTATTCATAATCAAAAGGGTAAAGGCCATATTCAATCAGCTCATTCTTGCAAAACTCAGCACAAAATCCCTACTGTTAGATTTGATTCTGTGAGCAGGCAGCAGTTAATGAACAGTCCTGAGTGTAATACAGTAATAGCAACTACCAAATGAAGATGATCCGTTGTGCTCATAAGCCACATTTGAGCTTGTTGGAAGTGAAGCATGTCATATACAGGGATCTGCTCCCCACAAGCAAAAGAAATATGTTCAAGTCATATTCTTTTCTAAACTATCTGGAAGTTGGGGAATCTATAATCGCCTGTTACTTTTGCCATAGCAATGACTTGATCAGGGTAATCTTGCAACCAATCAGCACTTTTTTTACTGTAGTATGAATTGCAACTACTTGAAATTTGGTGTTCTTGCTTTCACCCAATGAGGGCAATTTGAAAGGTTTCTGCATATAAACATTTCATAAATTACTTTGTCATGTTACTGCCACATTTTCTGCATTACAACAGTGATTACACTTCAAAAGAATTTCAGTGCTTCAGCCTCACTTTGTCAGCCATGTATTTTCTGGTCTCTTTTCTGGTCTCTTTTCAAAACTACAAATTATTTTTCACTTCTCAACTAATGACACTGGGCAAACAACTTTCTCTTCTGAATGACTTGTTTGAAAGCTGCTTTCACTATAGCCATCCTGGAGCAATCCACATCAGCTGCAATATCCTACATTGCAGTCAAAGTTGGCAGAGGGTTACCATTCAAGAGGAAACCACAGAACTACAGCAGTCGTAATCAACACCAGACTACATTCCGTCCCTCTAATACCATGACATTTAAGGGTCAACTTTTTTTCCCTCTCCACAGATGCTGGTCATTTCCAGTTTTTGCTTTTATTTCAGATTTCCAACATCTGGATTATTTTTGTTTTGTACTAGAACAAGAGAGGGAGAAAAAGTGCAGGAAAAAAGGTGGCACAATGCCAAAGAAATAACAGTGAAAGTGAATGGTTGCTGAGATTTCCGCAAGACATTCTGTAAAAGGTGCCATATGAAAGGTTATTGTAGAAGAGAGAAACTCAGACTTGAGGGTAACGCACGAGGATGGATTGAGGATTGGTGGACACAAAGGACAAGGTCAGGATTAATGGATCTTATTCAGTTTGGAAAGACAAAACTAGTGGAGTGCCAAAAGCATTCATCCCAGTGCCTCAATTTACCATCTACATTAATAACTTGGAGAAAGGGGTAGAATGGAACGTATCAAAATTTGCTGAAATAAAATAGGTGAGAAGGCATATTGCAAAGAAGGTACAAGAAATCTGGGAAGTAATATAGCTAGGATGAGTGAGTGGGCAGAAACTTGGTAGGTAAAGTATAATGTAGGCAAATGAGAGGACATGCACCTCAATAGGAAGAATCAAAACACAAACTATGATTTAATTAGAGAGAGGGTCCAAAAAGTACTGAACAGCATCTGTGTGTTCTAGTGTATGAAACACAAAATTGGTTAGCATGCAGGTGCTGCAAGTGATTTAGGCAACAGATGGAATTTTTCCCTACTACTATGAAGTTGAAATTTACAAATGGAAGACTCAGTGTGCTAGTGTGGACACATCTGGAGTACTGTGTACAAAATTTTAAAATTATAAAAAATAAAAATTAAATAAAAAATACTGCCTTTGGAGCTGGTTCAAAACAGATTCACTCCACAGATTCCTGGAATTAAGGGATAAGAAGTGATCCCATTGGAGCATACAAAATTCTGAGGTGGCTTCACAGGGTAGATGTTGAGATGATGTTACAAAATAAGGGTCATTCATTTAAAACTGAAATATGATGCAGCTTCTTTTCCCAGAGGGTAGTGAATGTTTGGAATTCCTTGCCCCAGAGTGCTTAGGAGGCTAAATCAAAGTATTTAAAGAGTAGATAGGTAGGTTATTATACGAATTGAAAAACAGAGCTATGAAGAGCTGGCAGAATCAGGCCTATAACAGATCACTCATGATCTTATGGAATGGCAGGGCAAGCTTCAGGGGATGAATGTCTTACGCCTGCTCCTATTTCTTAGGAAGTAACAAACACAGAATGAAGAGATGCACAAGAACTAGAGGCCATTGAGAGACATAAAGCTACTTTTCTCTAAAAAAAAGAATTAGCAGCATGGAGAGAATCTTAATTAGTATTTTTGTAAAGATGGGAAGCCCACAAAGGATTAGCAAGAAAGTGAATGCAGTTAAAATTCACGGGCGGCACGGTGGCACAGTGGTTCGCACTGCTGCCTCACAGCGCCAGAGACCTGGGTTCAATTTCCGCCTCAGGCGACCAACTGTGGAGTTTGCACATTCTCCCCGTGTCTGCGTGGGTTTCCTCCGGGTGCTCCAGTTTCCTCCCACACTCCAAAAATGTGCAGGTTAGGTGAATTGGCCATGCTAAATTGCCTGTAGTGTTAGGTGCAGGGGTAAATATAGGGGAATGGGTCCGGGTGGGTGCGCTTCGGCGGGTCGGTGTGGACTTGTTGGGCCAAAGGGCCTGTTTCCACACTAAGTAATCTAATCTAATCTAAAATATAGTTTAGAAATTCTGAATGACTTGCACTTTTGGATGTTTGGAGGTCAGCAAACAAATATCTTGGAGAAGTACTGCCACAAATAAATAACTGTTAGGGTATTTGTAACTGTAGGGATTTCAAGCTTTGATCCAAAATCTAGCCAAGCATTTCAAAGTCTGTGCACAGGGATACAAAATACCTTGCACTGTCCTAAAATTAATACCAGGTGCAGCAGGATTGATTTCTTATCATGCATCAAGTTTGGAACAACATGAAAAGTTAACTATGCACATCACGTACTAAAAAAAAATCTTACTAAGATTGGGAGAGGAAAAACAAGTAACTTTTTTTTTCAAAATTAAAACTTCAAAACAAACTTGTGCAAATATCACCATCAAATGTGTTTCTCTCTGTCGAAAGAGAATGTTTCAGGTTATGCCCTTTCAGCAGATACAGGCCAATCTGTAACATTAGCTGCTCATCTTTCGACATGATACCAGACTGAAAGATTTCCAGCATTGCCCCTTTCCATTTCAGGTTTACAACATCAGCAGTAGTTTACTTCATTTGTGGATGTGGTGCCAATTGAAGAGGCTGTTTTGTCCTGAATGATGTCAAACTTCTAGACTGTTGTCGGAGCTTCTAAAGAGGGGAGTATTCCATCACAACCCTGACTTATGCTGAGTGGACAGGCTTTGGGCACTGAGGAAGCGAATTAGTCACTGCAATTTTCATTGCCTCTGGCCTGTTCTTGTAGTTATGATTTATATGGCTCGTCCAGTTCATTTTCTGGTCAGTGTTAACCCATCCCATGCCATCCCCTCCCCCCACTGACCCAGGATGTTGACAGACATTCAGGGCTGGTGGTTGGATTTTTTTTCTTACTAGAGATGGTTATTGCCTGGCATTTGTGCACCACAAATGCTAGTTGCTACTTTTCAGTCCAAGCATGGATATTGCCCAGGATCACTGCACGTGATCAAGGCCGAGGTAAACAGACTTCAGAATCAGTCAGGGAATTGAGGGTTGTGTGGGGGGGAAAGGCAGGAAAATCGTGTTAAGGGTGATGATCAGTACAGCCCGGATTTCACAGGAGCTGAAGTAGGCCATTCTGTTATACGTGATCTTACTGAGCGCCCAATTCTTCCAGCTTGGAAAGATACAGTTTAAAATTTCAGGGACTTTGGAAATGCTCAGACTATCCATTGTTGGTAAACAGGTTGCTATCATCATCACCTTGCACATTTTCTCAGTTTAAAAGCAACACCACCTGGGTTGCTTTAACCTCCAGCAATTAGAACACCTAGCAAGGTTTCCAGGCAGACTTCATGCGATTCCCTTTTTAACTCTAATCACAAACCTCAATTTAATATCAAAAAAAGCGATTCCATACAGAACACTTAATTGAAGAAAGATGGTTACCTTCATATCGCGATCACAAAATGTAAACAGACAAGTGCACTAGCGCGTGTACATTGAACCGTTTATGAAAAAATTGATAGATGCAATATCGAAGCTACCATGTATCCAACAGTCGCCCTTAGTTGCAACTACCGATCAGAAATTGTTTACAAACAATTAAACACCGCACAAACTTACGTTGGGGTGGGGGAAACACTTGATCTATGATTGACGCAAGTCAACAAGGAAAAACAAACAACTGCTCCTGGAGATTTTTCGAAAATCTATTTCTTGCCACTGATTGAAAAAAAAGTAGTGGATGCGGCGGTGGCGATGGGTGGTATCGCGGAAATTGTGAATAATGCATTTAACATTAAAAGGTGATTATTTTTTTTAAAAACTGGTAGATGGGGTTACCCCTGCAGCCCCCCCTGCCTTCACCATCTCATCCTCACCAAAAGCTGCTTCTTTGTTACTAAACAAACTAAATCGTTCAGCCCGCCTCGGCAGCTACCTTTCGAACCTACACAGCACAGTAAATGAGAAATGTTACAGTGTAACCTTACGTGCGACACTGTTCTTATTGGGAATATTTATGGAAAGTTCTCATTCAATGTGTCTCGTAGGGACCCAGCCTCCGGCTGAATGGAACAGCTTCTTTGTCTGCACAGCAACGCTTCCACACGACAGATGGCTGTTGTCCAACACTCAGTCACCACTCCCCCCCCCCTCAAAACACACCCCCAGTGAACAAAAATAAACATTTACTACGGAACTCGCACCACTTCGCCGTTTTAACAGTTTTACAAAAAAAAATCGAATCCATAATGTGATATTCAAAGAACTGAGATTTTAGGAGGCCCTTCCCCCCACTAAAAAGAAGATGCAGGAAAGCGCCACAGCCTTCAGTCCATAAAAAGGGCAGCCTGTGTAATGACTTGACAGATTTGTCCATTCAACCAGCGCCAATTACAACTGGCATGTATTTAGAGATAACAAAAAAACAATTCCAACATGAAGCCATGGACGTTGGCTTTAACGATTCGGATTTCACCGGCTAAAAAGATAACACTTCAGATCAACACAAATTACTTTTTGAAATGTAGAAGGCTAAAAACAAACCATCTGCCCACTAATTTAGTAGAAAAAGGCGAGAGTCGGTGCATTATTTAAAACAGCTGTTCGGTACAAACTCTACATCCAGGAATTCGCTAGGAATTTGCTGCGGACATTCGTCCCGAGTACCCAATCACTCCTTTATGAACATATAGTAAAATTATACAAACACATTGAGCTTACTGCCTCTCAAGGAGAGGCTAGTCTACTTAAAATAGGAAAATATCTCAAAATTACTAGTCAATAAACAAAGTCATAAAAAAACTGACCTTAACAAACAAATCACAATTCAGGGCGATTCTTCCAAAATACTCATCTCGTAAAATATTTGCCCCATCGACACTAGTTCGATACTAAAATTTAAATAGAGCTTATATACACATTTTGTACGCAAATGGGAGGGGTGCACTTTGCTAACATGAACTCCGTAGGTAAATATTTATCCGCCTAAAAAATAATTGCATTTTATCATCGAAGAGACGCGTACCCCAAATTTCAGCCAGCCTTACTTTTGCAGCACATTGTCATAGTCCCCGCGGAGCTTCCCCAGCTCTATCTGCAGCCGCGCTCTCTCTTTCGCGGTCTCGTCCAGAGATTGGCGAGCGTCCGCCAGCTCATTCTCGTACAGGTTCTTGATGCCGGTCAGCTCCCGGCTCGTCACTTCTTCCCTCTCGGTGATTTGCAACTGCAGGATACTGTTCTCGGACTCCAGCGAGCGTACCTTTTCGATATATACGGCGAGCCTGTCGTTGAGGTTCTTCAACTCCTCTTTCTCCTGCAGCCGGGAGATGCGGGTCGGACTGAGCGGGGAGCTCGCTGCACTCCGGCCGCTCGGACGGGGCTGGCTCTTTGGAGTAGCCATCGCCATAACTTGCAGTCAGTGGAGGTTTTTTAAATTTTATTTTGTAAAACAAATGCACAATGAGGTGAAGGGGCAATTTTTTCCCCCCTGAAACAAAACAACCAAAGCAATGAGAGAAGCGCGAGCACCTGATTTTCCTTCCTCTTGTTCTGTGCCCGCGCTTCTCTTCCACAATCACTAGCTCCCGCTGTTAAAATGGCTCCTGGTTTTAGTGTTGGAAATGCACAACGTGACCATCTGCAGACCAATTGTACCGCGAGACTACACCGGTCCTCAAACACCGCCAGCTGCAAAGTTTGCGAAGTATCAATTTTCCACGGTAAATCACCCTGTAACTGCAATATTTTCTTCGATTATTACTAAAATAAGACGGAATGCATCCCTTCTGAATTAGTTAACCAGGGATTACACTTGTGAAACGCTATTTGACCGTTGAGGGTTTTTATTTCTCAGAATCGGTGGTGCTGCGATTGTTGTAGATGTGAAGATGCTTAATGTGAATGAAATGGGCCCTGCATCACTTTGTATCGAAGTGCTCTCTGTATTCGGGGAATAAGATAACAGGTTGACTGGAAGTATGAAAATTGAACGGATTAGACGAATTGCTTTATTCAACATGACTTAAGGTTCCATATCTCTAATTTTATTTTGAAGAAGTTTCTCGTTTATATTTATCGTGCTGACGTAAATCGTTGTTAGGTTGTTAAGTACATAAATCATTCGTGAACAGGGATTTCATCATATGATGAAAGCGTACAGCATCGATAATAAACAGGTAAATGATACAGAGTATTAGTAAACAATTGTTTATTTTCACAAGAACATGAGTAATCTAAAAACAGGAAAGATCTGGAAATGCTCAACGGGTCTAGGGAGAAACGGGGAAGCAGTTAAGATTTTTTTAGCCTAAACTCTTTTTACTTTTAATGAGGTTCATTGTACTGCTTGAGTAGTGGAGATAAATTATAAGACGATCATAAGACCATAAAAGCAGTAATTGGTCTTTCAGCCCAGTGAGTCCGCTCTGCCATTCAATGAGATCATGGCTGATGTGCTAATCCTCAACTCCATTTCACTGCCTTTTTTCTGTAGCATTCGATGACTGATTAAAAATCTCTCAGTCTTCAATGTACTCAACAATCCAACCCCTACAGCCCTCTGTGGTAAAGAATTCTATAGATTCACTACTCTTTGAGGGAAGAATCCCTCCTCACCCCTATTTTAAAAGACCACCCCTTATTTTGAAGCGATGACCGTCCGTCTTGAACTCTCCCACAAAGATCACAACCTTTAGTATCAAGTCCCTATAAGTCTTGAATGTTTCAGTAAGTTCACTTCTCATTCTTTTAAACTTCAATGAGTATTGGCCCAACCTACTCAACCTCTCCTCAGTCCCCCTGTAGCCTTGTCTAGATTGCCTCCAATGCCATTGTACCTTCCCTTAGATAAGGGGACTAAAACTGTTCGCAGCAACTCAGCTATGGTCTGACTAGTGTTTTTTTTCATTTTAACAAGATTGTAGGTATCTTAAGTATTCCCTATTGCCCAGCCACTAGTGCCTACAGTTGCCTTAGCTCTAAGCTCTCCCTACTTACATTTCTTCATTCCTCTACCTCACTTTCATCCTTTAAGATGCTTATTAAAGCCAAGCTTTCAGTCATCTGCTCTCATATATCTCCTTATGTGACTGTATTCTTCTGTAAGTACCTTGGAACCATTCATAATGTTAAATGTGACATAAATGTTGAATGTTAGAAGTCATGGGTATACGATTACAACATTTAAAAGGCATCTGGATGGGTTTATGAGTAGGATGGGGTTAGAGGGATATGAGACAAATGCTGACAAATGGGACTAGATTTATTTAGAATATCTGATTGGCATGGA
The DNA here is from genome assembly GCF_037043375.1 of Chiloscyllium plagiosum. Lineage (NCBI taxonomy): Eukaryota > Metazoa > Chordata > Chondrichthyes > Orectolobiformes > Hemiscylliidae > Chiloscyllium > Chiloscyllium plagiosum. The sequence goes on from NW_028270140.1 coordinate 79,036,374, forward strand.
CGAGTTGGACTGAAGGGTCTGTTTCCATGCCATATATCTCTACTACTCAATAAATCTACATAGATGTCATGTATTCAATCTTTCTGAGCGTCAGATTCTTTTTCCAAGGTTTCACACACGAGATGTAATTTGCATACACCAACTTCTGGAAAGAGTTAAAGTTTATTAAAGCCTGTACAAAACTAAGTGACCCTCTTTGACGTTCCTCGTAAGCGTGCAAAGTGGAGTCAAAAGAGACCCCAAACAAAGGAAACGCATCCCCTTTATGCAGGTAAGATGATAATGCGCACAGGTACTCTGGCCACTCCCCCTCTCATAACCACATGTTACCCCAGTTACAATGGTAGGATGAGGTCATCCTCAGAGATAATGCAAATGTAAATGCCCTAATCTTGGGGAATCATTGTGCAAATGATTTCCTGACACAGTGATTCCCCAATACAATGTAGGTGTGATATGCTTCAGTATCAGGGGATTATTATGAAAGCATTTCTGAATGGAAGGGACTGGATGAGAGTTTAATTTAATATTGCAGGAGTAGTAGTAGTAAATGGCTGCTCAAATGAAATGGGAGTCATCCTCATTCTTGCATGAATGTCCCCCCACTCCCACTCACTTCCAAAATGTTCAGCTTCTGGAGAAAGACAGTACAGTTTAACCCTTTAACATTACATTAATGTCCAGAGAGATAGTACAATTTAATCTTTTAGCATTACGTTCCACCCTTTTATCATTCCATGATAACCGCCTAGTTGACACTATCAGCTTTCATAAGACTCTGACCACCAGTATTTAAACAAGTTAATGATACACAACATGCAATAATTATAACAACAAAAATTACTAGTCCATGCAGTAAAAAGAATTTGCAGAATCCTCCCACGTGGAAAAACAGTTCACCAGTAAAGTTCTTAAATCTACAGTCCTTAGTGACCAGTCCACCTTCTCCAAGTCGAGTGGAAACAAGCCAGTTATTCAAAATCCTGTTCAGTAAAGTCCAACCTGAAAACAAAATCCAGTCTAGCCTTTTGCATCACTCCACAGAGTAATCTGAATTCTTGGATAACGGCAATTATATACCTAACAAAACTGATGAGACTTCCATTCTTGCGGAAATGCTTCAGATATAGGATACCAGCATATCTGAGTGTGAAGTGCAGCAATTGCAGCTGCAGCAGCAGGCTAGGTGAACGCAGCATTCTGTGCTGCTTCTGCTCCTGCTCTGCTGTCAAATGTAACAAAACCAATTGGCTGTTTTGATGTTAGCTTCACATGTACCTTAAATGACCGAAAGAGAAGGATCAAGCTCACATGGTTTCACATCCATAGGAAGACCACTGGCAAAAAACCTACCAACCTCCACTTCACTGTTGTTAGCTTCTTCACTTTTTGTGCTCATGACTGGAGAGCTGATTGAATCTGTTGGATCAGGTTGTGCAAAGCATGCTTTACCTGTGAATGGAGAAATTCTAGAGACAATGTTAGCTGCTAAAAATATCTCTGCATTTCCTCTCTCATTCCTTCCTTGCCAAGGTGGTTATCAATATGAAGACAGTCACATGTTTAACTACACTAAATTATGTCTGCCTATTTCAACCTTCTTTGACTTTGCAATATGAACGGGGCCAATGAAGTCTTAACAATAATTGACAGAACTTAAAAGGCTCAGCCTCAAGTTCTAATATTCTCTAAAATCTTGACAAAACATCAAAATTAAAATGCACTCTTCTTTTTGTGAACACTCTGCATTAAAAACATAGTAACAAGATATTATAATACAATATCCTCATCTGGCTAAAGCATGACCACTGACACAATTGTTTTTTTTAAACAGGCATTGTAGAATTTCAAACAATTCAGGGGCTCAGGGTCCTCAATCAATTTGTTTTAAGGTTACTAGTTTAATTTTAAAAAGGACATAATGCTGTATAGTATTAGTGTAAAAATAAAATATGCCCTATTACATAATCCACAAAACACATTGAATTGAGATCCTAATCCAAATAAGGCAAAACAGCCTTTTAAAAGTTTTTTTAAACCAGTATTTTAACAAATCAAAATATTTAAATATCAAACATCTCAGCATGGCACAATTTACATTGAGGTAAAAACAATGATTGCAGATGCTGGAAACCAGATTCTGGATTAGTGGTGCTGGAAGAGCACAGCAATTTAGGCAGCATCCGAGGAGCAGTAAAATCGACATTTTGGGCAAAAGCCCTTCCCGATGAAGGGCTGCCTGAACTGCTGTGCTCTTCCAGCACCACTAATCCACAATTTACATTGAAACTGCCTTTTCCGACCTAAGTATTAGTACAACCTTATTTTCAGCGTTTCTCTTTTTTTTCACATCCTCTCCCTGAAATTACTCTTATAAAAAGACAAAGCCCTCGCAGCGGACTACATGGCACCACAGTCCAAGCCACACTCTTTCCCCCAGACGAAACACTCATCAAGTCGAGTCCACAGCCCAGAAACTGAGATTCCACAATAAAAACCTGAACAAAGCTTCCCCGGCAGTCAATGCACTTCACTGCTGGGATCCGAGCAGACCGGCTCCACTTTCTCCCCCTTTTCCCGGTGACGTCATGTTGTTCTAAAAGTACTTCTAAGGGGAGATGTGAGGGATAAAGGCAATAACTTTAAGAAGTACCAAATTCTAACTTTTTTCTTACTCTGGAACCTCAAACCTCATGTCTATAGGACTTTAAACTCCTTTTTCCAGGGGACTTTAACCCCCTTTTACCGAGAGGACTCTAACCCCTTTCTCACTTTACCTCTCACCCTTTTCTTATTCTATATAGAATCTGGAGACTCTAACCCCGACTCTAACCCCAATCAAAACCCTTTTTTGTGTAAAGCGACTCGTTGTGTGCAAGTGTGCGAGTTACTTCAAAGAATCCGTCACCACCAAGTCCTAAGAGACGAGGGGTCGACTGAGTGTTGTTTAGAGAGAGAGAGAGATCAGGGTGAATCTTACGTTGTGTGCCCATCCATCTCACGCAACAAACACTCAGATGATCGTTGTGGTGTAAAATTCCAAGCAGTGGAATGTGGTGAAACGGTTAAAAATTATGTCCCAATACATGTGTGAATCTAACCGGAATGGAGGTGTTGCTTAGTCCCGTGTGAATCTTCTTATCTGTATGTAACCAGAATGGAATGTGTTTTTTAGCCTTGCTCTGCTGTTCACATGAATGTTTATATCTGGAAAAGAGTATATCAGCTGGAAAAGTCTCCAGTTCGGTGAGTCTGCTCCGGGGTTACGTTTAACCGCCGAGCGTGGGTTGTTGGCAACCGCTCTACGAGAACTGACGGCTCCCAGTTTTGGTAACATGTAGAGTGAGTATAAGCCAGACCCGTTCTGGCGACGCTGCGGGGAATAAAATGCCCATATTCTAGCAGACTCGCCTCTTGGTCGTTTGTTCTGTGTCAGACTACTCTCCTACGAACCTGACCTTGAGAATTTTTTAAAACATTTGGCGTAGTCGGCAGGATCAATCGCAATTGAGGAGAGATTTTGATACAGAACAATGTTTTGGAAAAAGACTAAGAAACCAGAGGAACAAACTGTGGAGGTCCCGACCGTCCTGGGATGGCATGGATGTGGGCATGTACGTGGCAGTTTGTTTGAGAAAGGATCCCAGTCCTGCCGAAGAACCCCTTGCCTGGGGTACAGCGGAGGATGTGGGCATGTCCAAAAAGCTGAAGCGGAGTTAACAGAATTGAATGGGATTGAACTGAACTGAACTGAGTGGAACTGAAGTGAATCAAATTGAACGGAACAAAATGGAACTGAGCTAAATTGAATTGAAATGGACGGAACTGAATTGAACACAATTGAATTGAACTGAACAGACCTGAACTGAGCTGAATTGAATTACACTGAATTGACTGAACTGAAATTAACTGAAACGAATTGAACTGAATTAAGCATAATGTAACACATGTATTGGGCCAAGCAGTGGAATGTGGTGTAAAATTATGTCCCAATACATGTGTGAATCATAATGTAACACATGTATTGGGCCAAGCAGTGGAATGTGGTGTAAAATTCCAAGCAGTGGAATGTGGTGAAACGGTTAAAAATTATGTCCCAATACATGTGTGAATCTAACCGGAATGGAGGTGTTGCTTAGTCCCGTGTGAATCTTCTTATCTGTATGTAACCAGAATGGAATGTGTTTTTTAGCCTTGCTCTGCTGTTCACACGAACGTTTATATCTGGAAAAGAGTATATCAGCTGGAAAAGTCTCCAGTTCGGTGAGTCTGCTCCGGGGTTACGTTTAACCGCCGAGCGTGGGTTGTTGGCAACCGCTCTACGAGAACTGACGGCTCCCAGTTTTGGTAACATGTAGAGTGAGTATAAGCCAGACCCGTTGTGGCGACGCTGCGGGGAATAAAATGCCCATATTCTAGCAGACTCGCCTCTTGGTCGTTTGTTCTGTGTCAGACTACTCTCCTACGAACCTGACCTTGAGAATTTTTTAAAACAATCGTTTATTCAGTCCCCCTGGAAGCTCCATGTATGTTGGAATATCAATGCTGCCACCATATATAACATAGAAAAATACAGCGCAGTACAACGCAGCCCTTTGACCCTCGATGTTGCACCGATCCAAGCCCACTATCCTCCATATGCCTATCCAATCCATATATCGGGTTCTTTTTCCAGAGGTTTCACACACAAGATGCAGCTTGCACACACCAACTTATGCAAACAATTAAAGTTTATTAAAGCCTGTACAAGCTAGGTGACCCCCTTCACCCTCCTCACAGGCGTGCAAAGTCAAGTCAAATGAGGCTCCGAACAAAGGAAACACATCCCCTTTATATAGGTCAGTTGCTAATGCTAACAGGTACTCTGGCCACTCCCCCTCCCATAACCACACGTTATCTCAGGTACAATTGTAGGATGAGGTCATCCTCAGAGATAATGTAAATGTAAATGCCCTAATCCAGGGGAATAATTATGCAAATGATTTCCTGTCTCAGTGCTTCCCCAAGACAATGTAGGTGTGATAAGCTTCAGTAATGGGGGTGTGATAAGCTTCAGTAAAGCATTTCTGACAATGTAGGTGTGATAAGCTTCAGTAAAGCATTTCTGAATGGAAGGGACTGAATGAGAGTTCAATTTGATAAGAACTGGGAATAGAAGTAGACCACCATCCCTTTACGCTTGCTCCACCATTCAATAAGATCATGGCTACTCTTTTCGTGGACTCAGCTCCACTTCCCGCGTTTTCACATTTTATTTTTCAAAAATGTATCTACCTTAGCTTTAAGAGTGATTATTGAAGTAGTATCAATTACTTCCCTGGGCAAGGAATTCCATAGATTAACAGCCCTCTGGATGAAGAAGTTCTTTCTCAGTTCAGTTCTAAATCTGCTTCCTCTGATCTTGAGGCCATGCCCTCTTGTCCTAGTTTCACCTGCCAGTGGAAACGTCCTATCTATTTCCATTTTATCAATTCCCTTCATAATTTTATATGTTTCAATAAGATCACCCCTCATTCTTCTGAATTCCAATGAACATAATCCCAGTCTACTCAGCCTCTCCTCATAAGGCAAGCCCATCAACTTCGGAATCAACCCATCGAACCTCCTCTGCACCTCCTCCAGTGCCAGTGCATCTTTTCTTAAGTAAGTTAAAAATCTCACAACACCAAGCTATGCTCCAACAGGTTTATTTGGAAGCGCTGGCTTTTGGAGCGCTGCTCTTCCATCAGGTGGTGGTGGAGTATAAGATCATAAGACACAGAAGTTATAGCAAAAGTTTACAGTGTGATGCAAATGAAATTATATATTGAAAAATATCTGGATTGTTTGTTAGTCTCTCATCTGTTAGAATGAGCATGCTGGTTTCAGTTCTTTCATATGGAAATCGCAGAACTTTTTTAAATTAACATTCTCAAGTGAACTTTTAACAATTGGTGTCATGTCGGCCCAGATAATGCGTTGAAGGTGTGAGGTGCACTGTGTGATACTGTCTGTGCCGTAATGTTCAGACTGATTCTAATCTAACAAATGGATTTACAGAATCTTGGATGGATTCATGCAGTTTTTGAGCAAAATAAAATGTAATTCTGCAATACAAATTCACCCACAAACTTATATGTGGGTGTATGTATGTGTGTGTGCGTGCACACGCACGTAGGCAGGTTATGAGTGTCTGTGAGAAAGTGTGTGTGAGTGTAAAGGGGTATAAGTCTGCAAGAGGGTGCATGTGTGTGTGTGTACTGCAATGGGGTCACCTGTAGTGTGACATGAACCTATGATCGCGTTTGAGGCCATCCCTATGGGTATCGAACTTGGCTATCAGCCTCTGCTCAGCCACTTTGCGTTGTTGCCTGTCCTGAAGTCCGCCTTGAAGGACGGTCACATGAAGGTCCGAGGTTGAATGTCCCGGACCGCTGCAGTATTCTCTGAATGGGAGGGAACTCTCCTGTTTGTTGATTGTTCTGCGGTGTCCATTCATTTGTTGCCATAGCCTCTGCTCGGTCTAACCAATGTACCATGCCTCAGGGCATCCTTGCCTGCAGTATATGATACAGACAACATTGGCTGAGTCGCATGAGTACCTGCCCTGTACACGGTGGGAGGTGTACCCACGCGTAATGGTGGTATCCGTGTCGACAGTCTGAAACATCTTGCAGCGTTTACTATGACAAGGTTGTATTGGCGTTGTCCTGAACGCCAGGCAGTTTGATACGAACAATGATCTGTTTGAGGTTTGGTGGTTGTTTAAAGGTGAGGAGTGGAGGTGTGGGGAAGGTCTTGGTGAGGTGCTCATCCTCATTGATAATGTGTTGCAGACTGCAAAAAACATGGCAGAGTTTTTAAGCTCCTGATCAGTACTGGATAATGAAGGATACCCTTCAATCAGCTCGTGTCTGTCTCCCGAGAAGGTCATTACGGTTTCTCACTGTGGCATGTCAGAACTGGCAGGCAATGAGTCGAGCATCATACCCTGTTCTTATGAAGACATCCTGGAGTACTTCCAGGTGCCTGTCATGTTCCTCCTCATCTGAATAGATCCTGTGTATGCATAGGGCTTGTCCATAGGCGATGGCTGTTTTATTATGTTTTGGGTGGAAGTTGGAGAAGTGTAGCATTGTGAGATAATCTGATTGTTTGTGGTAGATTGAGGTGCTGAGGTGCCCATCCTTGATGGGAAATGCATGGGGATGGCCTCAACCAGGACCTTGGGTTCATGTCACACTACAGGTGACACCACTGCACTACACAGACATACAGACACACACACACATACACACTCCTACAGACACACACACACTCCTGCAGACCCATACACTCTCGCAGACCCTATCTCATGCACAAGCTCTCTTTCATTACCTCACACATGCACTCCCACACTCACACGCTCCCTCTCATAGACGTATACCCTTTACACTCACACACACATACACACACTTTCTTACAGACATCCATAACCCCCCCCCCCCCCCACCCCCACCCCCACACACACACACACACACACACACACACACACATATAAGTTTGTGGGGTGAATCTGTACTTACAGAATTACATTTTATTTTGCTCAAAAACTGCACGAATCCATGTAAGATTTTATAAATTCATTTTTTAGATTAGAATCAGTCTGAACATTATGGCACAGACAGTTTCACACAGGGCACCTCACAGTTTAACTTTAAAAAAGTACTGTGATTTACATATGAAAGAAGTCAAACCAACATGTTCATTTTAAAAGAAGAGAGATTTAACAAACAGTCCAGATTTGATTCATTATATAATTTCAGTTACATCACACTGTAAACATTTGGTATAAATTGAAATAATAATGTATTTTGCTGTTACTCCTACCAAAATGTATGACTTCACATTTCCTAACATTGTATTCCATCTGGCAGACCTTGCCCACTCACTCAACGTATCTATGTTCCTCTGCAAAGTTTTACAGTCCTCTGCACACTTTGCTCTGCTACTCATCTTCGTGTCATTGGCAGATTTTGACACCATACATGTGGTCCCCAACTCCAAATCATCTATATCAATTGTAAATAATTGTGGTCACAGCACTGATCCCTGATGCACACCACTAGTCACTGATTGCCAGCCAGAATAGCACTCATTTATCCTCACTCTTTGCTTCCTGTCAGTCAGCCAATCCTCCATCCATGCTAATACTCTAACGCTAACACCATGCATCCTTATCTTATGCAGTAGCCTCATGTACAGCATCTTGTCAAAGGGCTTTTGGAAATCTAGGTACATCACATTCACTGGCTCCCTGTTGTCCACCTTGCTTGAAATGTCTTCATAGAATTCCAAAAGATTTGTGAAGCATGACTTGTTCTTCGTGAACCCATGCTGTATCATGGGACAATTTATTTTGGGATGCCCTGCTATTTCTTCCTTGAATAGCAGGAGAGTAGTAGTAAATGGCTGCCCAAAGGAAATGGGAGTCATCTACATTCCTGCTTGAATGTCATCTCCACCCACTTCCAAAATGTTTAGCTTCTGGAGAAAGATAGTGCAGTTTAACCCTTTAACATTGTTTCAGTGGCGAGTGGAAGGAGCGACTGCATGGACCAGCGGCACAATGGGAAGGTAATTTTTAAATATAAAAACTGACCTCGGGAGTTACAGGTACATATTTTGGCAGCAGCCAAATCCCGAGACACTACACATGTAGTGTCTCCCACCCGCCCTCCTCCTCTAACCAAACAAAAGAATTCTCATGTTTTGCAAAGGTAAGGCATTTCAATTGATATTTCTTGTGTTTCGTGTGATTGATTAAAAGTTTACAATTAGTTGGTGAGTTGAATAAGACCATAGAGAAGTACTAACAATTGTTTAACTCATAAATTTGTACAAATTAATTAAATAAATAGAGATGGCTGGGCAGGTGATGTGCTCCAGCTGTTGGGGGATTCTGAGCTCAGGAGTGGAGGACCCTCAGTCCTTGACCTTGTCCAACAGTTATGAGATCCTTGCTCCCTGTACGAATAAGGAAAAGGGTTGTGGACAGGATGAGCCAGCTGACCATGGCATTATGGTGCAGTAGGCCATTCAAGAGGGGGGAGCAAAAAGACACATAGTTGTTATAGGGAATTCTGTAATTAGGTGGACAGATAGTATCCTTTGCGAGCCGGATCAGGAGTCCCGCATGGTGCGTTGCCTGCCCGGTGCCAGGGTGCAGAACATCTCTAACGGCTTGAAAGGATATTGGAGCGGGAGGGAAACAATCCAGTTGTTGTAACAACATAGGCAAGGCTAGGAAGGAGGACCTGTTTGGAGATTATCAAGCACTGGGAAGGAAATTGAAGAACAGGTCCTCAAGGGTCATAATCTCTGGACTACTGTCCGAGCCACATGCTAATTGGCATAGGGATAAGAAAATTAGGGAAGTAAACACATGGCTAAGAGATTGGTGTGGGACGGAGGGATTCCATTACATGGGACATTGGCATCAGTTTTGGAACCAGGGAGATCTGTACCGATGGGACGGACTCCACCTGAACTGATCTGGATCCAGTGTTCTGGCAAAAAAGATAAACTTGTGAGTCGGGGGAAGGGAAAGGGAACACAACAGGGAGTATGGAGTCAAGTAGAAAGATAAACAGCAGGTTAGCATATGTGCAGGGTTTAAGTTCAAGACAGACTAGGAGTGATGCAAAAAGGAAGGATAACTTAGGTAGAGGTGATGAAAATCATGAGGATAAGAAAATTAGTATTAAGATGCTTTACCTGAATGCTTGAAGCATTCGAAACAAAATAGATGAATTAACAGCATAAATAATCGTAAATGATTATGATGTGATAGGTATCACAAAGACGTGGTTGCAGGGAGTTCAGGACTGGCAGTTAAACACCCAAGGATTTACAACTTATCGAAAAGACAGGGAGGTGGGCAGAAGGGTTGGGGTTACCCTGTTAGTTAAGAATGAGTAAAGTGAGGGCCCATGGTATTCGAGGTGAGCTACTGGCATGGATTGAGGATTGGCTGTCTGACAGAAGGCAGAGAGTTGGCATAAATGGTTCTTTTTGGAATGGCAGCTGGTGACAAGTGGTGTCCTGCAGGGTTCAGTGTTGGGGCCCCAGCTGTTCACTTTATATATAAATGATCTGGATGAAGAGACTGGGGGCATTCTGGCGAAGTTCTCCGATGATACAAAGTTAGGTGGACAGACAGGTAGTTCTGAAGAGGTGGGCAGGCTACAGAAAGATTTAGACAGTTTAGAAGAATGATCCAAGAAATGGCTGATGAAATTCAATGTGAGCAAATGCGAGGTCTTGCACTTTGGAAAAAAAGCACAGGCATGGACAATTTTCTAAACTGTGAGAAAATTCATAAAGCCAAAGTACAAAGGGATCTGAGACTGCTAGTACAGGATTCTCTAAAGCTTGACTTGCAGGTTGAGTCTGTGGTTAAGAAAGCAAATGTAATGTTGTCATTTATTTCAAGTGGGTTGGAATGTAAAACAGTAACGTGCTACTGAGACTTTATAAAGCTCTGGTTAGGCCCCATTTAGAATACTGTGTTCAGTTTTGGGCCCCTCACCTCAGCAAGGACATACTGGCACTGGAGCATGTCCAGTGGAGGCTCGCATGGATGATCCCTGGAATGGTAGGCCTACCATACAATGAACGGCTGAGGATTCTGGGATTGTATTCATTAGAGCTCAGAAGGTTGAAGGAAGATCTAATAGAAACTTACAAGATAATGCATGGCTTAGAAAGGGTGGACTCTGGGAAATTTTTTCCATCAAGCAGGGATACCAGGACTCGTGGGCGCAGCCTTAGAATTAGAGGGGGTCAATTTAAAATGGAAATGAGACATTTCTTCAGTCAGAGAATGGTGGGTCTGTGGAATTCACTGCCATGGAGCGCAATGGAGGCCGGGATGTTAAATGTCTTCAAGGCAGAGATTGATAAATTCCTAATCTCGCAAGGAATTAAGGGATATGGGGAGAGTGTGGAAAAGTGACGTTGAAATGCCCATCAGCCATGATTGATGGCAGAGTGGACTTGATGGGCCGAATGGTCTTATGGTCTTATTACACTGAGGACAATCTCCTCATACCAGAATCAGTCTAATTAACATATGTTGCACTCCCTCTAAGGCAAATCTGTGCTTCCTTGAATAAGGAAACCAACACTGCACATTAATACACATGTGGACCCATTGAGGTCCTATACAATTGCAGTAAGGCTTTTCTGCTTTTAAACTCCAATCCCTTACAATAAAGGCATTGTCATATTTTCATTTGCTTTCCTAATAGCTTATTGTCCCTCCATGTTAACTTGCTATGACTTTTGAAAAAGGACATACTGGTCCCACAGAATATTATTAGCATTCGACAGTTTCTCAGCTTTTTAAAGTCTGCTTTCTCCATTTTTCCAGCCAAAGTAAGTTATTACACATTTGTCACAAAATATTCCATCTGTCTTTTCTTGGTCTCTTACTTTTTACATACTTACAGAAGCTTTTAAATCAAGTCCCCAGTGTAAGTCATCCTGCTTAATATCTTTTTTGTTTTAATGTTGTTCATTTGGCCATTTTTTAGTTCTGCATTGCCATTTTCATTTTGTGATCATTTGTGTGTTCTGTTGCTGTAAGACTTTGGGATGCACTTTAACTTAAATTGTAAGATCTTAGTCAATTACAATTTACTGACTTTCTCAAACTCAGTTTGAAAGAACTAATTAGTTCTATTCCAAGTACAAATATGTTTTCATAAGTTTTAAAGAACTTATTAAATTTCTTATAACAAGCACATAAGAGACAATAGTAAATAAAAGCAGTGAGTTTATACTTGATCGACTTTAGAATGCCAGTTTGTGACACTGGTAATTGGGCACAGGCTTCTCGTTATGTTCTGTTAACTGAAGTAGTTCTTCTGAATTTGACCTTCTTTATGCATTGAACAATTAAAATGCAGACCTAACCCTGGCTCCACACTTAGCCGTATACATGATCTGAGGCATTCTCAATTCTAATTGGCTTATTATTACATGAACAGCTCATGGTCAGTGTTGAATTGGCTAGGTAGTATCTACCTTATTCCTGATTGATGTATTTCAAAGCATTGGTCAACTTACTAGTATCACCTCTTATGGTCCTATGAAGGTAAAAATCACACAACACCAGCTTATCGTCCAACAGGTTTATTTGGAAGCATTGTTGGACTATAACCTGATGTTGTATGACTTTTAACTTTGTATACCCCAGTCCAATATCGGTGTCTCCAAATCATGACTACGGTCCTATGATTCGTTGTTTCACGTCAATTAGTTTGCAAGATAATTTCTTTTAATACAGCTTGTCCTTCTTAGTTTACAAGCTCCATAGATCTTTACCAAGATATGTTGGAATCAATGAACAATTTATGCATCTGCTTAGATTTTATCACCTCTTAGTGATTAACCATCATTCCATTTGAAATAAATGGCACAGCTAAATAGAGTCATGGAGGTGTACGCCATGGAAACAGACCCTTCAGTCCAACTCATCCATGCCGACCAGTTATCCTAAATAAATCTAGTCCCATTTGGCAGCAATTGGCCCACATCCCTCTAAACCCTTCCAATTCATATACCCATCCAGATGCCTTTTAAGTGTTGCAATTGTACCAGCCTCTACCACTTTTTTTTCTGGCAGTTCATTCCATTCATGCACCACCCTCTGCATGAAGAAGTTGCCCCTTAGATCCCTTTTAAATCTTACCTCTCTCACCTTAAACCTATGCCCTGTAGTTTTGGACTCCCCTACCTCAGGGAAAAGATCTTGTCTATTTACCCTATCCAGGCCCCTCATGATTTTATAAACCTCTATAAAGTCACCCCTCAGCTTCAAACGCTCCAGGAAAACAGCCCCAGCCTGTTCAGCATCTCCCTATAGCTCAAACCCTCCAAACCTGACAACATCCTTGTAAATCTTTTCCCAACCTTTCAAGTTTGATAACATCCTTCCTATAGCAGGGAGACCAGAATTGCACGCAGTATTCCAAAATCGGCATAACCAATGTCCTGTACAGCTGCAACATCACCTCCCAACTCCTATACTCAACGCACTGACCAATAAAGGCAAGCATACCAAACAACTTCTTCACTATCCTATCTACCTGCGACTCCACTTTCAAGCAACTATGAACCTGCACTTCAAGATCTCATAGTTCAGCAACACTTCCCATGACCTTGCCATGAAGAGTTTAAGTCCTGCATTGATTTGCCTTTCCAAAAAATAGCACCTTGCATTTATCTAAATTAAAATCCATCTGCTACTCTTTGGCCCATTGGCCCATTTGATCAAGATCCAATTGTACTCTGAAGTAACCTTCTTCGCTGTCCACTACACCTCCAATTTTGGTGTCAAACTTGGAAACCATATCTCCTATGTTCACATCCAAATTATTTATATAAATGATGAACAGCAGTGGACCGATCCTTGTGGCACACTGCTGGTCACAGGCCTCAGTCTGAAAAACAATCCTCTATCACCACCCTCTGTCTTCTACCTTTTGATCCAGTTTTGTATCCAAATGGCTAGATCTCCCTGTATTCCATGTGACCTAACTTGCTAACCAGTCTACCATGAGAAACCTTGTCGACTACCTTACTGAAGTTCATAAACATCCACCGCTATCATATCAAAGCAACTGCAAGATGACAAAGCCCGCTACAGAAACTAATTCCAAACTAATGCACGCACTATATATGTATACATAATTGCACACACAAACATAAATACTCAACAGGCATGTTACACACTTTGTTACCTGACTTAGCTATTTTAAAACATCATTGTCTTTGAGAAAAAGCCCTTTGCCTCTAAACATATACCATGCATGTTATTCTAAGTGTATGTTAGCCTGAGCTGTCAAACAACAATAAAACCATGAACAATTATCTTACTTTTGAACAATGACTTTTTTCATCAAATATGTTCTCCGACAATAGACTATTAAATAATATATAATTCCTCACTTAATTTATCAAGTCAAAATGATTAATTATTGAAAAATAACTCCAGTCCATTCATGAAAGTGTTCCCCATTAATGCTGGAGTTGTGCATCAGTATCATGTGTGATAGTACAAACTTCAGAATTTGAACAACTGTTCATGGATTGAAAGAATCAACAAAGATAGACTGTTACACATGAAAGCAGTAGCAATAACTCTGTCTGGAATGAACTATTAAGAGACAAAGACAAACTTATACCGAAATTGAAAGCAATTAGCCATGTCTGGGAAAAGAAGGAATCAAAGCTACATGAATAAAACTCTTTTGACATCTGCTTGATAGTGACTGCATTAAGTCACATGGCCAAATGATTACCCTGCAGAAGAAGTCAAGGAGTTAATCACAGAAAAGCTGTGTTTTCATACAGTCAATGCCAAGTGTAACAAGGTACAAAGAATTTACTTCTGATAAGAAGGCACGTTGCAGATTTGCAGTAATTTGGATGAAAGAATCTAAAGAATCGTAATCAATATCACATTATGGACCTGAGGGACAAAAGTCCAACACCAAACAATTCAGCAGCAGAACAACACTGCATAAGGGTTGAACCCTGGACACATCCAGAGACAGACACTTAGTTGGAATCATAGTTAAATTCCATCATTAATCGAGTGATAGACAAGTTGAGCTTTGAGGTTTAACTTGAGGGGTCTTATTTTGGTTGCTATATACGATAAAGTTTAAATCATTGTTTCAGTACTTGTTTATGAGACTTCTTAAGAAGTAGCCAAATTAAAGGTAACTTCTGGTGATTTACCCACAATACGTGCATCATTATTACAGATCAGCATATAGAATCATGGAGTCATAGAGATGTACAGAATGGAAACAGACCCTTTGGTCCAACTCATCCATGCTGACCAGATATCCTAAATAATCCTAGTCCCATTTACCAGCATTTGGTCCATATCCCTCTAAATGCTTTCTATTCATATACCCATCCAGATGCCTTTTAAATGTTGTATTTGTACCTGTCTCCACCATTTACTCTGGCAACTCATTCAATACACGCACCATCCTCTGCATGAAAAAGTTGCCCCTTAGGTCTGTTGCAAATATTACCCCTTTCTCTTAAACCAATGCCCTATAGTTTTGTACTCCCCCACTCTGGGGAAAGGGCCTTGTCTATTTACCCTATCCATGCTATCCTGACATTCTCTGTCTTTTGTTCTGCTGGTTTGCAAGGGGACTGAACTGCACTTACTTGCTTAAGTAATTCCTAATGCAGTCCATTTGTTCTGATCCCAAGGAGAAGAGTAAGTTGAGTTTGGTAAGAGGAAGAGGAAATTCTCACCGTTGAGTGGCAGGACCAAGACAAGGCAAAAACATACACAGTAACCAATGGAGTGGAGGTGACTGTTGGTGCCTTTGCACAATGCAGGCACTGATTCTCTGAGTGAAACAATTGTCATTAGAGAAACTCAGATTTCCCATTTTTCCCATCTCCTGGATTTTCAGTAACTATATTATGATGTAGAGCAGAAAAGAGCCCAGAATAAGAGACAAAAGCAGCACAACACCAATTCAGACAGCCATTACAACATTCTTCACATTAACTCTCTTCCCTTTCATTTTTATTGTTGAGGTGAAGCTCTAATGTTTTTCATTGGCCTTGTAGCATTTGTTGGGTTGTGATTTACGATTTGTGATATAATAAATGCCACTCACTTTGCATTTCAGAAGAAGTTGCAGACAGGGAATGTCCTTTGGAAACTAACTCCGGCTCTAACGTTAAGTCATGTGGGAAATCGTGCTTATGTTAAAGTTGTGTTTTATAGAAATACTACAACAATTTTAAGGGAGGATTCATAGTATAATCTGTTTTTACATTCCTAGCTAGTTTACTCTCATGGCATTGCAGAATCAGCTGTGTTCGAAGACCCCCTTGTATGGAGGGTGAACTCTATTCAGGTATTTTCTTGTTATTCTTTTTGTAACTCAAAATGGTGCCAAATTGTGGCAATAAAGCACCTTCCACTGATTCGTTCTAGACATATGTAACAATAAATAAATAACTCTCATTGTTTCTTATGTCATTTCCTTGTCGTACTTTGCTAAATTTTAAAATTGTCCCAATCCTCAGGTTTTTTGACAATGTCTAAGCCATCTTCTTTGAATCTAATGTTATCTTTAGTTTATTTTTTTAGCCACAATTGAATAACTCTTTCTAACAGGATTTTATTCCTGGAGGAATGTATATTAATTCTCTAAATGTCCACTTTGCCTATCTGCCCAATATCTCTTTTTAATCCAGTTTCACAATCTACATGAGCCAACTTGTCCTTCACACCAACATGGTTTACTTTGATAAAATTCCATGCTTCAGTAAATTGTCAAGAAAGCCAATATAAAATCTATCATACTGTGTACATTATTTTTAAAGGCTCCTTTACTAAAAAGCTTATTGTTCACCTTCAATCTTTGCACAGTACTAGATCTAAAATAGACTGATCCCATACTCCTTGAATGACATATTGATTTAGAAAATTACCTTTAGTGTATTCCAGGAACCTTTCCTCCACACTACCATTACAAATTTGTTTTATCTAGTCCAAATGAAGATTTAAGTCATTCAAAATTGCTGTGTTACTCTTGTTACATTTACCTCTGTTTTCCTGTTTCATACTCTGTTCAACGTTACACTTAAAATTATGTGCCTTTAAAGTCATCCCAACAGTGCATATTGACATTCGTTTCTCCTTAGCTTCATCGAATGTGAGTATATATGTTGGATTTTTTTGAACCAAAATAATTTCTGTTTATTGTATTTATTCTATTCATTATAATAAGGACTACACCTTCTCTTCTCCAATTTAGCTATCTCTTTTAAAAGTGAAGTATCCCAAAATAGTTATCCTCAAGCATGGTAACCACATCTCCACAATGACTACCACATCGAACCATTATTTTTTCTCTTTCTCGTCGAGGTCACCCAGGTCATTAATCTGCTAGTTCCATTTATAAGCCGTCTGTCCTTATTGAACGACACCATTTACTTTTACTTCAAACACAATTCTGTCCTACAAGCTCAATATTTCTTCCATTGATCTTGCATTTATATTTCCCTGAGTACTCCCACCAGCTCCTCATTGATGAGTTAAAAAAATTATGAAGGGGTTGTGATTAGATTAGATTACAATACATTACAGTGTGGAAACAGGCCCTTCGGCCCAACTAGTCTACACCGACCCGCCGAAGCGCAACCCACCCATACCCCTACATTTACCCCTTACCTAACACTACGGGCAATTTAGCATGGCCAATTCACCTTACCTGCACATCTTTGGACTGTGGGAGGAAACCGGAGCACCCAGAGGAAACCCACGCAGACACGGGGAGAACGTGCAAACTCCACACAGTCAGTCGCCTGAGGCGGGAATTGAACCCGGGTCTCTGGCGCTGTGAGGCAGCAGTGCTAACCACTGTGCCACCGTGGCCTTCTTGAAGTCAACCTTGGTGGTCTAGACACTGTCTATATGGCTGAAAATGATCTCTCCTGCTAGGTCCTCTTCTCTCAGCTTTTAAATGGCCAACTTTCTATGGGAGGGCAATGAAAATCCTCAAGAAAACATTCAAACATATGAATCAGAAGCAAACATACGCCACCCATGACCCCATTCTGTCATTCGTTAAAATTATGACTGATCTGATCGTAATCTATCTGTTATGGGCCAGGCCAGATCCCCTCAAAATATTTTAAGAAGATAGCCTAGACCCTACTTTTCTTGTTTTTAAAGGTGAGTGTAAAGTGCTATGTTCCAGATGCAACTCAGCTGGTCAAACTACTTGGTGTTAAGCAAGATGTAATTTATTCAAACGTTATTTATTCAAAGACAACAAAAGAAAGAAGAACTTACAATAACATATCGAAAAACTTAACAGAATAATAGATACAGTAACTATTACTAACTAATTAACTGTTACAATATAGTAACATTCTGTAAACACACCTATTGGTAAAAAGGCAGGTTCAGAAATCAAATTTTCGCACATGCAGTCCAGCAGCAGAGAGAGAAAAAGAATATCAAGCAAAAACTTAGAGGAGCAGCCAGGAAACATTTACTGCAGCTTCCAACCCTGTTGAGACTCTAACAGCAATTGCTTAAAGCTAAACTTATATAAAAAAACCCTGGAAATCCTGATCTGTAAGAGCTGGACCACACCCACTCAGGCTGCTTCTATTGTTCCAACTTAAAATAAATACCCAAAGCCTCCCAAACTGTTTAACTTATTGGCCTCACTAGCCAGCTCATTACTTCTGCCTTAAAACCTCTGTTCAAACAAAAAACAAGTCAAAATACACCTCTTAAAGCCACAGCATAGTCACAAATCCAGATTCCTGCCTATCCGTAATAACCTTTAAATCTGTTGTTTAACAAGAATCTATCTACCTCTGCCTTAAAAGAAATAAAAGGAAAGGATTTTGCTTCCACCACTTTTCTAATGAGACAGTTTCAAAGACATATCGAGAGAAAAAAAATGTTTAAATGAGTGATTTTTAAATAGTGACCCCCTGGTTCTAGATTATCCCATAAACATAAGAGGAACATTTTATCCACATCGGCCTGTCAAGACCCTTTGGCATTTTATATGTTTCAAGAAAGTTGCCTCTTTCTTTTTTAAACTCCTGACTTTTGTAATCAGTTCCCCTCATGATAAATAATGACATTCAAATACCTATCCAAATTACTTGCTGTACCTGCATAGTTCCTGATGAAGGGCTCATGCCGAAACATTGATTCTCCTGCTCCTCGGATGCTACCTGACCTGCTGTGCTTTTCCAGCACTACATTCTCAACTCTGATCTCCAGCATCTGCAGTCCTCACTTTCTCCTTGTTACCTTCATAATCATTTGTAACTCATTTACACAGGCAATCAAATTCTTCAAGGGGGTTGGTGTATAAAGGTAGGGAAGTCTTGCTATACCAAGTGCTGGTGAGACCACATCTGGAATACTGTGAGCAGTTTTGGTCCCTTTATTTAAGGAAAGATATATTTCATTGAAGGCAGTTCAGAGAAGGTTCACCAGGTTGATCCCTGGTATGGAGGGGTTGTTTTATGAGCAAAGAATGAATAGGTTGGGACTTTATTCACTGGCATTTAGAAGAATGAGCGATGATCTCACTGAAACATAAGGGGCTTATAGGGTAAATGTTGACAGGATGTTTTCCCTTGTAGGTAAGCTTAGGGAAATCAAACTTTATGGAGAAGGGACAAAAAAATGGATGTGAAGAGTTTCGGATCAGCCATGATCCTATTGAATGATGGAGCAAGCTTGAGGGACCAAAAGGCCTCCTCCTGTTCCTATTTCATATGATCTTATTCTACAGCTCTACAATCTCTCACGCGTCAGATAATATGCTTTTTTATTCCTCCTAACAAACTGGACGACTTTGCTTTCCCACATTATATTCTATTTGCCACTACATTGTTCACTCACTTAACCTACCAATACCTTTTTTTAACCATCTTTTATCCACTTCATAACCTACTTTCCTACCTATCTTTGCATTGTCAGCAACTTTGGCAACCATACCTTCCATTTCTTCAACTAAGCCATTTATATAAATTAATAACAGTTGGAATCCCAGCACCAATTTCTATGGCACACCTCTCATCACATCATGCCAACCTGAAAAAGTTTATTTACATCAACTCTGTTTCCTATTAGCCAGCTGATCTTCTATCCATATCAATATGCTCCCTTCCATATTAATTTTTATATTCTGCAATAACCTATGATGTGGCACCTTGTCAAATGCCTTCTGGAAGTCTAAATACAGAATATACACTGGTTCCCCTTTGTCCACAGCACATTACCCCCTCAATGAATTGCATTAGATTGGTCAAACATCATTAATGAAACTTTTATCAAAAACTTTGCCAGATTGCTTTGAATTTATTCAAGTGCCATGTTAAAAATTCTTTAAAAATACCTTCTAACATTTTCACTACAAATAATGTTCAGCTAACTGGCCTGTAGTTTTTTGCTTTATGTCTGTTAAAGTACCTGTTCGAGACGGCTCAGGAAATCCTTAATGGACTGGACCTGGAAGCCTCTCTTGGTTCATCCCGAAGATTGTACTCTGTGGTAGTCTGGAATATAAAACATTTACAGACAGTTTAGTTTATTTATCAATGGCATCAATGTTACAATATAACATAGATACCTACAAGTCAGGCTTGAGGTAAGATTTTAAAACATTAGCTCAGTAACGGCTCCGGCTCTTACCTCGAAGAGCTGTCTCAGGCAGTTCCCCTTATTGCTGCAAACAAGCTGTCTTTATACAGAAATTGGTACGGAGATTACAAAAACACCATATGTCCTTAATCAGATAAGCAGCCATAAAGTAGCAAAAGTTTGGAGAGGAAGAGAAACTAATTGACAGGTCTGAGTACGCTTGACTAATTAAGCTACATGCACATCAAAGTGGGAAACCCTGATCAAGCCAGGCCAAATAACCAAATGCCTTAGCTAGATAATCTCCCTTTTAACAGTACATCATAATGAGAGACTTGTCGAAACTATGTGGAAAAGGTTATGAGTTAACGTCACTCAGCTAATGTTGCCCTATACCATTGTCCTACAAAATAGTTTTTAAAAATCATGTTTGATTCCCAAAATGCAAATTAAATTCATAACATTCCCAGATCTTGAGTTCCTCGGAACAACATACAAACATTCAATCCATGACAAGCAAGTGTACATTTAAGTCATACCACAAAGAATTAACCTTTTCACCAGCTTTCATCCTGTCTCTCCCCCTCTGTCTCACAGCTAGTGTCCCTTGAACCCTTAGGTCAGTGAATGTAAGTTACAGAAGAATGTTTTCTCTCTCTCTGTCTCATGTAGGGAAACCTTCTAACTTTCTTACTATCTCAGTTTCAGCCTTTATGTTTTCCTAGTTTGCACGGCTGAGACATTAACATTCCAGAACGGTCAAGATTAGGGAGCTGAGCTTCATAAATTCAAATCTGCTTAGTGTGGTATACATGAAAATGTATCAGGTTTGTTCTGTTACATGCATATTCCATTCACCTTATTAAATTACAAGTTCTTTTCCTATTGAGTATGAGTCTTGTTAAGAGTCTTCAATATAAACCAACATCGAACTGTAAAATATGTGTGCAGTTTCCAGCCCTCTGGGTCAAAGGGAAGTACTGCCACACATTCCACACGTGAACAAATGTTAGCACCTTATTTACACTGATCCATTCTCACTGTGAACAGATATCTTTAATTCTTCTGACCAAATGCCCCCCACCACACACACACACCCGCCGTAGTCAAGTGTTTTCCTGCCTATCCTGTTTAGTTCTCGTGTGTGTAGCAAATTTGTCAACTGTAAGGCTACAACCTGCTCATGTCTCCTTCCCCTTTTGAATAAAAAAAATTACATTCACTGTCTTCCAATCTAATGGGACTGCCCCAAATCATGGGAGTTATGGAAAATGAAAACCAATGCATCAACTACATCACTAATCGCTTTTTAAGACTCTAGCATGAAGCCCATCAGGACCCAGGCACTTGTTAGCTCCAAAAATTTACTCAGTTCCAACAATTTACTCAGTACAACTTCTTCAGTGATAGTGAATTTTTCCCTCCTTACCAGTTTCTAAAGCTCTCCTTGAAGTGCAACAGTACTGATACTAATGACTGGGAAGTAGTTCTTACCAGTTGTTCAAAATGTCAACGTGTCCATCTAACTGCATCACTCTTCGAATCCCAACACTTAGTAATGAGTAAGAAGAAAATCCTGTAGTCTGCATCTCACTATCTCTTGGAATATCTTGGCTCATGTGCCCAAAGTTTTGAAATGGATCTGTTCAGTCATATAGCAGAAACTTGTGATTCTGTGTAGACAGCATCGTCAGTTGAGATGAGGTGAAGTCTAAAACCAGAAGCCATAAGTAGACTTTATTCAATAATAAATCCAATACAAAATTGACAAGGAATGTCTTACTTAGGGAGTAATGAAAATATGGGACTTGCTATCACATGCCCAAAACATTGATTTTCCTGTTCTTTGGATGTTGTCTGACCGGCTGTACATTTCCAGCACACCACACTCAACTCTGATCTCCAGCATCTGCAGTCCTCACTTTCCCCTCTCATAGAATAGTTGAGACAAATAACTTGGTGCATTTAAGGGAAAGTTGGATAATGACATGAGGAAAATAGATGTATATAACAATCTGGTCAGATGAAATAAAGTGGGTCAAAGCTCCCATGGAGTACAAATATGAGCTTCAAACTCTGTGAGAAACCTCACCTGGAACAGTGGCACGGTGGCTCAGTGATTCGCACTGAGTTGCCAGAGTTGGTTTATTCTTTATATGGTGTTTGCATGTTCTCCCTGTGTATGTGTGGATTTCTACCCAGTGCTCCAGTTTTCTCCCACAGTCCAAAGATGGGCAGGTTGGGTGGATTAGCCATGCTAAATGTGGGATTACAAGGATTTTGAGGGGGGGGGTAGTGGGTGTTGGATCTGCATGGATACTCTTCAGATGGTTAGAGCAGACTCCATTGACTGAATGACCTCTTTCTTCACTATAGGGATTCTACAATACTATGTGGGATAATGGTACTTGGTGTATTGGAGTTTATGCCCTGACTTCACCTATGAATATTCTTGACTAACTCTTTTGATGTATTTGCTGACTTCCTGAATGAGCCTTTCTTATTTTGGTTGGTAACACAGGTACTTCCATGGGTCAGCAGGGATGACTGGAGAATGTTCCTAAAGTAGTTATACTATCCTCCTGGAAGAGACCTGCCACAACTGACATTCAAGTACGGTCGTTCTTTTGGGATCCTGGTGTGTGCTGCCCATCAGAGCTGATTTTAAGATATTAACACCTCAATGTTAGGCATGTTGAATTGGGAGAGGACACTGCTGTTGGATCACTTCTTTTGCCTCATATTTGAAACATGTTGTGAAGATATCACTGGTGCTGCTTCTGCAATAATTTAAAGCACCCAGTGGAGGTCATCCAAGTGTCCTAAGTAGATAGGACTGTGGAGATTAGAAAAAAAAGAAGGCTGGAGAATGTTTTTCTCTTTGAATAAAAACCTGACCTGGACACCTTAACAGCAGTAGTTTCCTTGTGAAGCTAACAAACAGTTCTATGAATAGTAAGAACTGTGTTGCTGTGACAAACATGAGTATTTAAATAAATTCAGGTAAATTACTTCTTCTGTGATTTTAGCCAAATATATTATCAAATATTGGGTATATCAGTGGTTAGCACTGCTGCCTCACAGCGCCAGGGACTCTGGTTCGATTCCTGCCTCAGGTGACTGTGTGGAGTTTGCACATTCTCCCTGTGTCTGAGTAGGTTTCCTCTGGGTGCTCCGGTTTCCTCCCACAATCCAAAGATATGCAAGTCAGGTGAATTGGCGATGCTAAATTGCCCATAGTGTTAGGTGCATTAATCAGGGATAAATATAGGGTAGGGGAATAGGTCTGGGTGGGTTACTCTTCGGAGGATCAATGTGGACTTGTTGGGCCAAAGGTCCTGTTTCTACACTGTAGGGAATCCAATCTTTAAAAAAAATGTCTTGTGAATAACCTATATCCATGTCAGACTTTAGTTATTCATTCTTTCCTTGATGTGTGCTCTGCATAAAGGCAGATCCTTGGCTTATTGGCTTACTTTTCAGCAGATAACAAAAGTGGTGGATTGCTATTGCTTTCCACTTTCAGTGGCACAGCATGGAGGGAGGATCTGCATCTACTTCAGCTGGAGTGGGAATCAAATCCTAGAATCCCTACAGTGTGCAAACAAGCTATTCGGCCTGTAAGTCCACACAGACCCTCCAAAGAGCATCCCATCCAGTCCACCCCGTGCCTGTAACCTTGTATTTCCCATGGCTAAGAAGGGCACTATGAGCAATTTAGCATGGCCAATTCACCTAAGCTGCACATCTTTGGATTGTGGGAGGAAAACCATGTAGACACTGGGAGAATGTGCAAACTCTACACCTAGTTTCACCCAAGGCTGGAATTGAACCCAGTCCCTGGTGCTATGAGGCAGCACTGCTAATCACTGAGCCACCATGCCACGAATCTCCACTGTTGCCATTATTTTGAATCACTTATTAGCCCACTGAGCTAACTGAGCTATAATATTGGTAGATACAACCTGAATTGTTTCAAACTTCTAATAAACAATGTTGCCAGATATATAGAGTCAGCTATTAAACATGCAATCTATTCTGTTATTGGGATTACTGAAGGAAAATGCTAGAGTGTGAGATCTAGGCAGATGAAGGCATAGCCATCAGCAGCGAATACAAAGGAAATCTTTGCATGAAGGCCAGAGTCAGAGCAACAGATTTAGAAAGGCAGGAGAAATTTACAATGATAAGGGAACAACACACAGTAAAGACAAGGACATAAATTTAAATTTGCACTTTTGAAGGTCCAGAAGCAAATGCAGAATGAGAATAGGAGCTATGACTATGTACAACCCAGTGCAGAATAGGTGTAAGCAAGAGGATGAGCTGATGTTTATTGAGCAAATTGGAAAATAAGCAAGAACACTGGAGTAAACTCTGAAGGTAATGTGGATGTGTATCAGGGTTTCAACAGCAAAGTGATTGAGGTAGTGTGAAGATGCATAATGTTTTGGAGATTGGGTGTCTGTGACAAAGTGGATATGATGCCTTGAATGCAGTGTAAGATCAAAGATCCAAACAACAAGTTTGCAAGCTGTTTCTCTGGCCGTAAGGGTCATGGAGTCGGTGGGATTTATGACAAAGGGTTCAGTGTTCCCAATATTTAATTAGAGGTAACATGGTAAAGCCAGAAGTCGTTCCTCTCACATGAGACAAATTATATTTAATTTGAGATGTTATGCATTCTATTTAATTTTATTATGTCTTAATTCTTATGGCTATATAAATTTATAAAGGTATTTTAGTGCTGACTTAAGCCTTATGCCAAATGGCCTTTGTGTATTTGTTACCCTGAGCTACATAATTACATTATTGGAAATCCTTTAAAAGACGAAACTCACAATTTGGTTTACCCATAGTCCCTAAATTAATACAAATTCATTTCAATTATTTTTGGAATAAAAACAGAAAATGCTGAAAATACTCAGCATCTATGGAGAGAAATTGTGTCAATGTTAAAGACAATGATAATTCTTCATGAAAACAGATTCATTGTTGGGTCTCTCAGTTTGGAAGATATTTTAAGTTAGTATGTTCTCACAGGACATTGTTGAATTATTGATTCTGTCTGTCATGCATTTAATATTTGAGAATATATGTACATTTTAAAATGATCTTAAATGAAACCTCTGTTTTATTCAGTTTGTTGATTATGTAAAGATAGTGTGGGAATTTGAAAAACAAACTTAAAAACTTTATCAAAGATTCAGTTTATTTGTCATCTTGATTGAGTGGTCTGAGATTTGACCTTTGACCAATATCACGAAAGGCAAGAGTGAAAGTCTGTGAGAGCTTCATGTTTGATTGAACATTTAAGAATGAGAGTGATTTTCGGATTACTGAGGGGATGAACAATACTATTGTGTAGTTCTCATTCTTTGCAGTTTGTTAGTTCAATCTAGTTACTGTGTTTTTAAAAAGAAAAGGAAGAATCATGAACATACTGTCCCCCAAAATGGTTACCAGAAAGTCAAATGACCACTGATCATGGTTTTTAGACAGATAAGGATTAATTTGTCTCCAAATATACTTCTGTAAAGTCATTAAACATAAAGGAACAGAAGTAGACAAGTCAGCCTTTCGAGCCTGCCCCACCATTCAATAACATCATGGCTAACCTGATTTTAATCTCAAGATTAGATTAGATTACATTACAGTGTGAAAACAGGCCCTTCGGCCCAACAAGTCCACACCGTCCCGTCGAAGCGCAACCCACCCATACCCCTACATTTACCCCTTACCTAACTCTACGGGCAATTTAGCTCGGCCAATTCACCTTACCTGCACAGTTTTGGACTGTGGGAGGAAACCGGAGCACCCGGAGGAAACCCACGCAGACACGGGGAGAACGTGCAAACTCCACACAGTCAGTCGCCTGAGGCGGGAATTGAACCCGGGTCTCTGGCGCTGTGAGGCAGCAGTGCTAACCACTGTGCCACCGTGCCGCTCAACTTTACATTCCTGCATAGTAATCTTTCATCCCCTTGATAATCAAGAATTATCAACTTCTGCTTTAAAAATATTTAAATATTTTGCATCTACTGCCTTTTGAAAAAAGGAATTTGAAAGACTCTCAGCCTTCTGAGAGAATAAAGTTTCCATATCTCTGTTTTAAATGGGCATCCTTTATTTTTAAACTATCATCCCTAGTTCTAGATTCTCCCACAACCGGAAACATCCTTTAACATCCAAATCATCAAGTCCCTGCAGAATCTATTAAGTCACCTCTGACTCTTCTAAACTTCTGAGGATACAAAGTCTGTCTAGCCTTTCCTCATAAAGCAATCCATTCATTCAGGTATTAATCTAGTAAACTTAATCTGAAATGCCTTCAACTCATTAACATCCTTCCATAAATATAGAGGCCAGAGCTGTACACAGTATTCCAGATGCAGTCTCACCAATGCCCTGTATAGCTGAAACACAAGCAGCCAACTCTTGCATGAAATTCACCTCACAATAAACCACAACATTCTATTAGCTTTTCTGACTACTTAATGTGTCTGCACACTAACCTTCATGCATGTGAGTCATGCATGAAAACACCTAGACCATTTGCATTTCAGAGCTTTGCAACCTCTCACCATTTAGAAAATATGCTTCTTTTTTACTCTTTCTGCCAAAATGGACAATTATACATTTTACCACATTGTACAACTCACTTAACCTATCTATGTCCCTTTTTAGGCTCCTTATGCCCTCTTTACAACTCACTTTCCTATTTTTATGTCATCAGCAAATTTAGGTGCCATACCTTCAATCCCTTTATGCAAATCATTTATTTAAATTGAAAGAGTAATGTGCCCTGTGGCACATTACTCATGACATCCTGCAAACCTAAAAAAGATCCATTTATTTCTACTCTGTGCTTCCTGTTAGCCAGCCAATCTTCTGACTATACCACATGTTTATATTTCCCACCATTCTCTTTCATGTCGCATCTTATCAAAAGGCCTTCCATAAATCTAAATACAATACATCTGCTGGCTCCCCTTTATTTACAGCACAAGTTCAGAGAGCTCCAATAAATTAGTTAAATATGGATTTCTCTTTGGCAACATAGTGTTGGTTCTGCCTGATTATCTTGAACTTATCCAAGTGCCCTGTTATAATGACTTTAATAAAAGCTTCTAACATTTTCCCTGTGACAAATGTTAAGATAACTGGCTTGTTTCTTATTTTCTGCCTCTCTGCTTTTCTGAATAAATGAGTTACATTAGCTATTCTCCAATCAAAAGAAACCTTTCCTGATAATTCCCTCTAATAAATGTTGGAAAATTAAAATCAATGCATCACCTGTTTCACTGGCTACTTTTTTGATGACCATAGGATGAAATCCATCTGGACCTGGGGACTTGTCATCTTGCAGTTCCAACAATTTACTCAGTACTACTTCACTGATAATTGTAATTTCCTTACATTCCTCCCTCCCTTTCAATTCCTTCTATTTCTGGGATGCTACTTGAAGAACAACAGGGCATGGGCAGCACAGTGGCTCAGTGGTTAGCACTGCTACCTCACAGTGCAAGGGACCCAGGTTAGATTCCACCCTTGGGTAACTGTGTGGAGTTTGCACATTCTCCCTCTGCCTGTGTGGGTTTCCACCAGGTGCTCAGGTTTCCTCCCACAGTCCACAGATGTGCAGGTTAGATGGATTAGCCATGGTAAACTATTTATAGTGTCCAGAGATGTACAGGTTGGGTGGATTCGCCATGGGAAACACAGTTATAGGCATAGGATAGGGACTCTTTAGAGGGTTGGCGTAGACCTGATGGGCCGAATGGCCTGCTTCCACACAAAATGTCTTTCGACTCATCTGCCGTTTCTTTATCCTTCATTACTAATTCTCCAAATCCATTTTCTGAAGCATTAATACTTGATTAGATTCCCTACAGTGTGGAAAAAGGTCCTTCAGCCCAACTAGTCCACACCGACCTTCCGAAGAGTAACCCACCCACCTAGATGAATTTCCCTATGGGCAATTTAGCATGGCCAGTTCACCTGACCTGCACATCTTTGGACTGTGGGAGGAAACCGACACAGACATGGGGAGAATGTGCAAACTCCACACAGACAGTCGCCCAAGGCTGGAATCGAACCTGGGATACAGTGGCTCAGTGGTTAGTACTGCTGCCTCACAGCACCAAAGACTCAAGTTTGATTCCGGCCTCTGGCAACCATCTGTGTGGAGTTTGCACACTCTCCCCGTGTCTGCGTAGGTTTCCTCTGGGTGCTCCGGTTTCCTCCCACAGTCCAAAGATGTGCAGGTCAGGTGAATTGGCCATTCTAAATTGCCCATAGTGTTAGGTGCATTAGTCAGAGAGAAATGGGTTTGGGTAGGTTACCTTTGGAGGGTCGGTGTGGACTTGAGCCGAAGGGCCTGTTTCCACACTGTAGGGAATCTAATCTAATACTTGTTATTCCCTTTTCTTTGGAAAATATCTCCCACAATCCAAAGACGAGTAGGTACGGTGAAATGCCTGAGCTACATTGCCCATAGTGCTCAGGGATGTGTAGGTTAAGTGTATTAGTCAGGGGTAAATGTAGAGTAATGGGGTGGGGGCAATGGGTCTGGGTGGATTACTCTTTGGAGGGTCAGTGTGGACTTATTGGGCTGAATGGCCTGTTTCCACACTGTAGGCATTCTATGGAAACTTCTCCTATCTTTTTATACTTTTGGCTCAGTATTTTGATCAGTAATCAATTCTATCTCATTGGTCAAATCCAGTATTATATAATCTACTCTCTCATCGGTGCCATAACATGCTATTCCCCTGCAGTTACTATCAAGCTGCTATTAATTCATCCAATAATACCCAGTCCTATCATGTAGCTACTATTGGGGTCTACAAATAACTCCTACAAGTGACGTCTTGTCTTTATCATTCCTCATTTCTAACCAAACTGCTTCTATATCCTGGTTTCCTAAATTCAGATCACACTTGAGATCTTGGAGATTTGTAGTTCAAGTTGTGGATCAGGTTGCTGGTTTGCTCGCTGAACTGGTTTCATCACTATGCTAGGTAACATCATCAGTGTGCTTCTGGTGCAGCATTGGTGTTCTGTTCCACTTGCTATTTATGTGTCTTGGTTTGTTCTGATGGGTGATATCATTTCTGGTTCTGTTTTTGAGAGGTTGGTAAATGGAGTCCCAATTTATATGTTTGTTAATGGAGTTAACAAGGTCACATATCCTTTGTCTATTCAATCAGTGTTGGTCCTCACATATAGTGATGATGCTTTTACATTATGTTCCACACTACAATCAGTGCTTGCTCCATGGATATTGAGAATGGAAGAATAATGAATCATCAACTGAGAGGTCAGTCAGTGGTAATCTCACAGAAATTTGTGCCCATGTTTGTCATGAGGTCAAAAAAACTTGTGGGGTGTAGTATTACTGTTGAACTGTCCATAGTTTGATATAACTATTACAACTGAGCCTGTACTTCTGCTGAGTTTATCTGACTGTGACATACAATATGCCAAGGGAATCTAATTGAATATAACAAAAACAGGTTGTGCTGAACAACTTGACCAATCAAGAAGCATCAGTGGAATGATAACTCTTCTATCCCAAATATGCAAGTATTGGCCAGCTGTTAGGCGTCAAAAAAACTTAACTGTACCTCAACAGCACTATCACTGATAGTGATCATGGTTTTGTTTTACCATTTCTAACATTCATTTTTATAATCATTTTGGCCAGACAAAGTTCCAAGTAAGTATTTCTGATGTTGATAATATTGAAGATTCTATATTATCAGAGAGAATTGGATAATCTCATGTTTTCTTTGGAGCAGAGGTGGAGAGGATCATAATTGAGATGTATAAAATTGTGAGCATAGGGTAGACAAGAAGAAACATTTCCCCTTGGTGGTTGGGGATCATTGAGTAGGTGTAGATTTAAGGTAAGGGGCAGGAGATTTGGAAAGATTTTTTTCTTTTACCTGTGATTTGGGCAATTCAGACTGATTCAGACCATTGTGGCACAGACAGCCTCACAGGGAAGCTCACACCTTCAATACATTATCTGGGCCGACATGACACCAATTGTAGTTCACTTGAGAATGTAAGTTTTTTTAAAAAAGTTTTGCAATTTACATACGAAAGAACTGAAACCAAAATGGTCATTCTAAAAGATTTGGAGACACTGGTGTTGGACTGGGGGTGTACAAAGTTAAAAATCACACAACACCAGGTTATAGTCTAACAGATTTATTTGGAAGCACTAGTTTTCAGAGCACTGCTCCCCTCCACAACTACCTGATGAAGGAGCAGTGCTCTGAAAGCTAGTGCTTCCAAATAAACCTGTTGGACTATAACCTGTGTTGTGTGATTTTTAACATTCTAAAAGATGAGAGACTTAACAAACAATCCTGGTCCTTTTAAATACGTAATTTCAATCACATCACACTGTAAACTTTTGTGGTAAATTCTGTGTCTTACAATCTTATTCTCCACAACCACCTGATGAAGGAACAGCACTCCGAAAGCTCAAAATAAACCTGTTGGACTATAACCTGGTGTTGTGTGATTTTTAACTTATTTTACCCAAGAATTGGCAATCTGGAACTCACTGCTTGCCAGGATGGTACAAGCAAAAACTCAACATTTCAGTAGTATATGGATGCTTGCAATGTTAAGGCATACAAGCTACGTGATGAAAAATGGTCAGTTTTGACTGGTGCAGAAAATGCGCTGAAGGGCCTCTGTGTACTGTAGACCTCTATGACCATGAATTACAAAGCTTCTTATTGTACCAGTTAATCTGTTTTATTGGTATTTATTGTATCATAGTCTTTTTATGTAATGCAAGGTTTAGTTTACTATAAAGGCATGTGCTACCTATTTTGGTATAATTATAACCCTTCAGCAGCTCAAATTTTTAACTCACGTATCACATCTACAGCAGTCTCAATTGCAATAGAATTGTGTTTATCTGCAGATATATTCTATTTTATTTAAAAAACACCACTTATAGTCACAATTAATGCGGCATCTTATAAATTCCAGCTTTCAGAATAAAACAAGCCTGATTCCAGACTAAAACTCAGGCAGATTCTGAACAAAGCCTCACACCTACAATTCAGTGTCTGACCTGACATGTCACCTTTTGATTAGATTAGATTAGATTAGATTAGATTACTTACAGTGTGGAAACAGGCCCTTCGGCCCAACAAGTCCACACCGACCCGCCGAAGCGCAACCCACCCATACCCCTACATTTACCCCTTTAACCTAACACTACGGGCAATTTAGCATGGCCAATTCACCTGACCCGCACATCTTTGGACTGTGGGAGGAAACCGGAGCACCCGGAGGAAACCCACGCAGACACGGGGAGAATGTGCAAACTCCACACAGTCAGTCGCCTGAGTCGGGAATTGAACCCGGGTCTACAGGCGCTGTGAGGCAGCAGTGCTAACCACTTGGCCACCGTGCCGCCCACTTTTGTGTATTTCTATCACACTGCCTGGTGGTCATGACAGGATAGTGCTGACACTGACTTTATAATTTTTTTGTAAATATTTTTATTGAGAAAAAAATATAAAATTTTTCACAAAATTACAAAATCACTACAAAAGAGAATAACAACGTTATAATATAACGACAATAACAGTAAACAAACCACTACTCTGCTTCACAAACCACTGAGGGGAGGGAAAAGAACAAACCTACAAAAATTACAATTCAATAAATAACTAAAAAAAACAAAATTAAACCAAGGTAAATTAAATTACATTCAGTTAAGTTACCGGACTCAGCGCAATCCCACCAAAGCTCCCCACACCAACAGCATCAGTTGGCACACCCACATTTGTTTGGGATTCCTCCTCCCAGGGGCCCCCAGACCGCCAGACATAGCGCTCATGAGTAAACACAAAGGCCTTGACCAATATAGTCAACAAGGTAGCGGCTACATAATTCAGAAAGGGCCGCCATGCTCGATGAAACAGTTCCATTTTCTGGTGCACCATACTCTTAAGGAAGTCTAGGAAGAAGTGCTCTATAACTAATCTACACCACCCCAAGATTCCTGAGGGATTCTCCGACACCCAGCTCATTGGAATGTTCTTCCACGCACAGAATGCAAGAATATTAAATACTTTCTTCCCATACACATCCAAAGAAGGGAGATTTGGCCAGCCCAAAAGGAGGGACACCAAATCCACCTTAACCTCAGTTTCCAAGACCCCTTCCAAAACACTCATTATGACACCCCAATACCTACAAAGCTTGTGGCATGACCACAAGCAATGAGTAAGAGTGCCAACATCGGTTTTACATATGGGGCACATTGGGGATGCTCCTGTCTTAAATTTCGCAAGCCGCTCCATTGCCAAATGAGCCTTGTGGAGTATCTTCAGTTTTATAGCGTGCATCCTGTTGGAAATCAAAATCTTCCTTACATTCCCCCAAATATCCTCCCACGCCTTTGACGTGATTTCCACCCCTAATTCCCGAGTCCAGATTCCGCATAGCCGCTCAGTGTCCTTCAAAACATTACGTCCAAGTAGGTAATAGAGGGTGCTGACCAAGAGAGCACCCATAGACCAGAAAACTCTCCTCTCCATTATCAGACTTATAGGGACTAACCATCAATGTAGCTTTTTTCTGTATAAAGTCCCTCATCTGAAAGTAATTAAAAAGGTCCCTTCTGGATAGCTCAAATTTCTGACTCAGCTGCTTGAAAGACATCATGATCTCCCCGTCAATTAAGTCTCCCAAACAGGGACTCCTCTAGACTCCAAGAGCTTAAAGCCAGGGTCCATCAACCCCGGACAGAATCCTAACATTCCTATTACGTGAGTGAAAAGGCAAGTTTTTTGTAAGTTGCTCCCACCTTGCCACATCATTCTCCATGCTTTAACCGTGTTAAGGACAATCAGATTTCTGCAGTGGTCCATAACAGTCTTAATCTTGACAATTAACAACAAATTGATGAGGGGGCATTTTGCCAGGGAAGCCTCTGTGTCCAACCAAATTGACCACGGGTCCTGGCAAGTCCAGTCAGCCACATACGATAACAAGGAACTAGATTGATATTTCTTAAAAATCCAGGAAATCCAAACCTCCCACCCCCTGTGGAAGCTGCAATTTATCCAGCTTAATAGGAGGCCGCTTATGATGCCAGATGAAAGATCCAAGCCAACTATTAAAGCCTCCATAGTGCTTGCCTAGGCAGCATTCGCATGGGATATAATAAATGAAGAATAACATTCATTTTGACCAGTGCTATTCCACACAACCAGACTATTGGAAGATCCTCCCAGCGCCGAAGGTCCTGTCTTCTCTTCTCGAGCAACTTCTCTCCAACCTCAATACCAGCATTTTTGACAGAATTTTAAAATCCATATTCAATGATATGGGACTGTACGAAGTGCAATCCTCTAGGGCTTTCCCTTTCTTGAAAGCGAGAGAAATATTTGCTTCTCTCGGAGAGGATGGAAGGCAGTCCTGACTGTACAAGTAATTATACATATCCAACAGTGACCTGGCCAGCATATCTATAAAATCCTTCTAAAACTCACTTTGATATCAGTCTGGGCCAGATGCTTTACCACTCTGGAGCTGCCTCACAATTTTCTGTATTTCCTGGATTGTCAGAGGGGCAGTCAGAAAAGACACTTGCCCTGAAGTTAAACCTGGAAAGTCCAGGGTCTTAAAAAAAAGGACTCAATCTTCTCCAATCTTTCTTCACAGCCCTCCAACCAGTACAGCTCAGAGTAGAACTTCCTAAATGCTGCATTAATCGTTTTCGCATCACAAGTAAGAGTACCAGCAGTCTCTCTAATGGATGTGATAGATTGGGGGGGCCTTCGTCATTCTGGCCAGGTACGATAGATACCTACCCAGTTTATCACCATAACCTCTTTCACAAAAGAGATTTCCCTCTTTGAATACAGCGCTCACCCAGACAGCAAAGTAGGCCTGAGGGTTGTAATCCACTGCAATTTGGTTACAGACAGTCTGTCATAGTATCCTAACTCAGCTGCCTTCAGACGAGCCTCGAGCAAACGCTGCTGCTCTCCCCTCTGCCACTTCCA
The DNA here is from genome assembly GCF_037043375.1 of Chiloscyllium plagiosum. Taxonomy (NCBI): domain Eukaryota; kingdom Metazoa; phylum Chordata; class Chondrichthyes; order Orectolobiformes; family Hemiscylliidae; genus Chiloscyllium; species Chiloscyllium plagiosum. The sequence goes on from NW_028270140.1 coordinate 79,070,619, forward strand.
GGTCACTGAGTCAGAAAGAAGCAAACCCTGTGTACAGGCCTTGGCAGTCTCCCAGATTATTGGCCGTACCCAAATTAATGTCCCAAAAGATTTTAAATTCCTGCGAAATATACTCTATAAACTTAGTATCCTTCAGGAGGAAAGGATGGATGTGCCAGTGCCACAAGCTTGTCTTTGACCTCCATGTACACTGCCCGCATGATCGGAAATGACTATATTCCTGATTCTGCTAGACAGCACTGAATTCAAAAAGGTCAATGGGACAAAAAACATGTCAATCCTAGTATAGCACTTTTGTGGGTCAGAGAAAAAGGTGAACTCCCTACCTCCAGGTTGAAGACATCTCCACATATCCACCAGGCCCAGCTCCCTGTTCAGGTCCACCAGCTGCCTAGATTGCGGGGACATACTGCAAGACCCCAAGGCATCCTGTCCACTTCGGGTCAATAAGACGATTAAAGTCTCCCCCTATGATGCGCCCCAAGGCCCGTCGAACTGGAAAGTGCATCCATTAAAAATTTGAGGCATTGTGCCGGGAGGCAATATATATTCAAAATCCCATACTCCTCTCCATGTATTAAAGCTTTAAGAATCATAAACTGCCCATATTCATCCTTAATTTGGTCTAACAGTTGAAATGGGAGATTCTTCTGGATGAGTATAGCAACTCCTCTACTTTTCAAATTAAAGGATGAGAAGAACACCTGCCTGAAACCTCACTACTATAACTTCAAATGCTCCTTATTGGTTAGATGTGTTTTTTTGCAGCAAGGCTATATTGACCCTCTCTTTTATAAGGCTTGAAAATATCTTTTTTTCCTTTATCGGTGAATGACTCCCCTTAACATTCCAGGTGCACCATTTAAACGAATGGATAGCCATAGCAGTCCATGACCCTACCCGGGAGGAAGAAACCTATTTATAGCGCTCCAAGTGAAAAGAGTAAACAGTTCCTATAAATTTAAAAATACAACTACCAAAACTACCAAATCAAAACTTCTAACAACTACTTCTACAACAGACAAACATATAACATAAATTAAAAGGAGCCTTTCCCCCTTGCCCACAGGGCACTCATACTACCCACTAACCCCTCTATGGCTCCTCCTAGCTAAAGCTATGCACCCCGCCCCAGACAACACAAAGAAAGAAAACATTACACATATCTTTTAATAAGAAAGGTAAAAGTGGGCACTCAACCCATCCCATCCATACTGTAACCCTAGGGACTCCTGGTAGAAAATAAATATATAACCCCTCCTACTCCTAATCCCATACCAAGAGAGAAACACAAACAGGAAATGATGAGAAAAAAGAACAAGGATAATGGGAAGGGAGAGAGAAGCGAGAAAAAAAAACAATTCGGACCCCACTTATATTAAAAAAAATGCCCCCCGACAACCAGGTAAACCAGGCAAATTATAAAGAAAAACAAAGTAAACATTATTGACCATATTATTCGAGCCAGCCAGTCTATTTTAAGGCATCCAGGAAGTCCTTTGCCTTTTCCAGTGAGTCAAAATTAAACATGGACACTCCATGGCTGAAACATAATATTGCCAGGTATCTTGCAGAATACTGGATATTCAAGTCCCTCAACCATCTTTTTACCCCATCAAACGCCTTGCTCTTGTGAATCACACCCACAGAAAAGTCTTGGAAAATCAGAATTCGTGATCCTTTGTATATCAGAGCCTGTGGATCCTACCCCGGTGCTCGAGAGGCTTCCAGCATCATTTGCTTATCTCTGTCATGCTGGAGTCGCATTAGGACCAGGTGGGGGTGTTGGTTCAATCTGGGCCTGCGCACTGCAACCTGGTGGGCCTGCTTGACCGGCACGCAGCCTGCCTTGACCTCCAGCTTCAAAAACTGCAGGAGCCATTGCTGCAAGAAGCTGACGAGCTGGCCTTCTTCCTCCTGTTCCAGAAGCTCCCACCAAACGAATGTTCTTCCAACGGCCTCGATTTTAGAGGTCGTCAATCTGCTCCTCCAAGGCCCGTATCTGCCATTCTAGGACATGGACCCGACCTGCTGAAGATTCTACTGCAGTTTCAGAGGCTGCAGTCCGTTGCCTTACCTCCATGATGCGCTGCCTGAGACACTGAATCTCCTGGCCATGCTTCTGCAGCATGACAGAGATCAGTTCCAGCATGGCCCAGTTCTCCTCCATTGCTGTATCAATCTTCTCGGAGTTTCACAAACTCAGCGACCAGGCTCTGCTCCACAGGTAAGTCCCCTGGGGAGTTCGCTGCGGCCGCAGGCATGTCCGTTGCTGCAGGGAAATGCACTGCTGGTTGTGATCCTCGTGGTCCTTTCCCTTTAGTCATTTTTCTAATATTTTTAAACTAACATGGAACAATTCTGGGGGTCAAAAACTGACAATTTCTACTACAATGGGTAATAGAGGGAGGGTGAGCTCTGGTGCAGAGCTCGGCAAGGCAGACCTACAGGGCCACTGTCATTTGGAATTTCCCCCCCCGACACTCTACACAACATCTAACACTCTTGGTCACCTGCAAAGACTTATTATCTAACACTCCACTCACAGCTCTTGTATGATCTTTTGATCTCTGCCTATAAACTGGTGTGCTCTGCTCTCTCTCTCTCTCTGCACCTGACGAAGGAGCTGTGCTCAGAAAGCTTGAGTGATTTCAAATAAACCTGTTGGACCATTATCTATGCAGCAATTTCTCAAAAACTACTGAAAGCTTGAATAACTTTATTCCACACAAGCAATGCCGAAGAGGCAACATGCATTCAAAATTGCATTGTATAACATGAAAATTACGTGCTTGCTTTTTTTTGGGGGGGGGGGCACGGTTGGGTTGAGCACAGTGTGGAGGGAATACAAAGTTGTTCAGTACAAAGTACAAAAAAAGTCACCAGTAGTACAAGAACTGTACCAGTGCCTGAGCAATTTCATTAGTTTTATACAAAAATGTTACTTCAAATAAATCTTGTAAAAATGTGACAAAACAATACAAACAGATCATTTCAAACCATTTTATTAATTTTCTACATAAATAAAAATTTATTACATTAATTTCACCATATAAATATTGTACATCGTCTCCCTAGTAATGGTTGTGTTATCTAATTACATCTCAATATTTATAACCATCTGGAAAGTGACAACATTTGAAATAAAACAAAAATGTGAATCATTGCTTTTCTGCAACATACATGGGTCAAATCTTATGGAATAAACACAGCACCGAGGATCAGCACAATAGGAAAGGTTAATTTAAAAAGCAAGGTATTCTCTCTCTTTCCCAAAAATTTCAAACATACATCAATAAAGTTATGAAATAATTAAATCACCCCAAGTTGTCGTTGCACTTTTTGTTCTGCACGTCTATCTAGGGTTCGTTGTCTAAACATAACAATGATGGCAAAGATCACCCCCAGCAAAACCATAATTCCTTCAAATTTCCAGAACTTCAATTCTTCCATTTCAACTGAACGACAGCTAGAAAGAGGTAGAAGTGAAAATAGAAATTAAAGCTTAATGTATACTTTAGGCAACTTTCTTTATCCAACATTGAGATCTACTTGTCAAATTAAACAGATCATTGACTTTTATAAACAACTCCAAGTACAAATTTTAGAGGATAAAAGATAGGCCATGGTGTAACATAGTTTTATATTTCAAACAACTGAGCCTCAACAGTGGAAAGAACCTAAACATGAGGTTTACTGTACTTCACTGTACTTTAAAACAGAGTCTCACAAATTCCCTGGTTAAATCACAAGGGGTGGGATGGGGACAGAGGAATCAGGAAAGTGACGGGTAAAGAGGATTTGAAGAGAGTTAGAACACATATCAGAACTTTGGATGAACTCATTTATGAACAGTAGGAAGGGAAAGCTGACCAGGAGAGTTTTGAATAGTCACAGAAGTATAGATGAGGTTTTCAGGATTTTGGCTGATATAGGTGTGGACAGGGATGATATTAAAACAAAGGTATTCATTCTTTGAAATAAACATCCGAAGCGGGATCAAAATAGGACAACAGTTAGAAACCGATTGGTTCAGTGAGAGGCAGTAGCCAGGCAGATGTGAAATCTGTGGCTGGGAATGGAGTTTGTAACAGGTGCTGAACATAACAGTTTTGTCTTCAATCAGAGAAAGCTTCAGTTCATCCAGAACTGGAGTGTTGGAGAAAGAATGTGTGGCAGTGATGAAGTAGAACTAAATGTCATTAAACAAACTGAGCAGCTCCCAAACATCTTCAGCATCACCACGACACCATCAGGATTAGTTAGTGGCACTGTAGGAGATTATGAAATGGCAGCTAGTTCACAAGATCTACTCCAATACCCAATATTTGCTTTCATTTTTGGTTCAAGCACTTTTGCCATGATCCAAATTTATAAAGTCAGATGCAATACATTCTTCTTATAAAATTAAGTGTAGTCAGGAAACATGCTATATTCTGAACAATTGGCATAAAATTTGCTCCTCCTGGACAAGGGAATGATTAAAAGATTGCATCCAAAATTATCAATTGTGAGTAATATAAAGTGCTAATCAACAGTGTATAAAAGCACAATGGAAAATCTTTGGTGTTTTTTACAAACATTTATTTTCAGATTATCCCCCAAATACTAAATCATAAATATTTTACATGTGCTAAAATGGAATTGAGAATTTCAATAATGAAAGTGAATTCATAGAATAGTTACACCACAGGATATCAATTGGCTCATTGTGTTCGAGGGCACTATATAAAAGTAAATCATCCAGTGCCACTCCTCTGCCTTTCCCCAAAGTCCAGAAAATATCATGTATTTTCTTCTCTCTCGGGAGTAACTTCAGCTATAAATATTCCAGTTAAATTATTTAGCAGATCATGGTCAAAGTTTACCAACTAAGTAAGTGTAACAGTCATTTTTTAAAAATCTAATCCAAGGAACATAGGTTGAATTCAAGCATTAGGTGATGGATTTTTCTTTAAAATGAATTTAAGAAAAAAAAATGCTATAATTTTCTTCCCCTTGTGTCATTATATGCACACATTTGCATTTTAAGCATTTTAATAAGTCAATAATAGAAATTAATGCAGTTATTAAAATGAAGCAAAACCAAGTTTCAACCTAAACAATTTCATTTAAATAGAGCTTTTTTAAAATTTATTCATGTGTGGGACGTGAGTATCACTGTCAGCCAGCATTTATTGCCCATAAGACATCTGAGCAGGAATTAGGCCATTCAGCCAATCGAGTCTGGTCTGTCACTCAATCATGGCTGACAAGGTTCTCAATCTCATTCTCTCACCTTCTCCCCATAATCCTTGAGACTCAAGAACCTATTTGTCTCAGTCTTAAATATTCCCAATGACCTGGCCTCCATAGCCTTCTGTGACAACAAATTCCATAGATTCACCACTCTCTGGCTGAAGAAGTTTCACCTTTTTGCTGTTCTAAAAAAAGGTCTTCCCTTTACTCCAGGCTATGCCCTCAGGTCCTAGTCTCTCCTATAAATGGAAACATCTTTCCAACATCTATTCTGTCGAGTCCATTCAGTATTCTGTATGTTTCAATTGGATCCCCCCTCATCCTCCTAAACTCCAAGCAGTAGAAATCCAAAGTCCTCAAACGCTCTTCTCATGTCAAGCTTCTCATTCCTGGGACCATTCTCGTAAATTTCCTCTGAACATACCCCAGGGCCAATACACCTTTCCCAAGATGTGGGGCACAAAACTACGCACAATACTCCAAATGTGGTCTGACCAGAGCCTTCTAGAGTCTCAGCAGTCCGGAGTTGCCCTGGAAAAGGTGAGGGCAAGCTGCCTTCTTCAACTGCTGCAGTCCACCTGTTGAGGGTTGAACCACAATGCCCTTAGGGAGGGAATTCCAGGTTTTTGACCCAGCAACAGGGAAAAATATCACTGTTCTTTCCACATCAGGATGGTAAGTGTCTGGGAGGGGACCTTGAGGGTGGTGGTGTTCCCATTTATCTGCTGCCTTTGTCCTTCGAGTTGGAAGTGTTAGTTGGTTTAGAAGGTGCTGTCTGAGGATCTTTAGTGAATTTCTGCAGTGCATCTTGTAGATTGTGCACAGTGGTGGAGGGAGTTGATGCTTGTGGATGTACTGTCAATCAAGTGAGCCACTTTGTCCTAGATAGTGTCAAGCTTCTTGCTACCCTCATCCAGGCAAGAGGGGAATATTCTATCACACTCCTGGACTTGTGCTGTATAGATTGTGGACAGGCTTTGGGAAGGCAGGAGATGAGTTACTTGCTACAGTATTCCTAGCCTCTGACCTGCTCCTGTAGCCACTGCATTTGTGTGGTGAATCCAATTGAGTTTCTTGTCAATGACAACCGTCAGGATTTTGACCATGGGGGATTCAATAATAGTAACACACTGAATGCCAAGAATGCCAAAAATGTTATTTGCCACTTGTCATCCCAAGCCTGGATATTGTCCAGATCCTGTTACATTTGAACATGGGCAGCTTCAGTATCTGAGTCATTGTGAATGGTACTAAGCATTGTACAGTCATCAGTGAACCCCAAGTCTAACTTTATGATGGAGGGAAGGTCATTAATGAAGCAGCTGAAGATGGTTGGGTCTAGGATACTACCCTGAGGAACTCTGCCCCAGGACAACTCTGCAGCTGAAGACTAGGAGGATAGAGCAGATGAATGTGTGGCTGAGGAGCTGGTGCATGGGGGAAGGGTTCACATTTTTGGATTATTGGAATCTCCTCTGAGGTAGAAGTGACATGCATAAGGACAAACTGCACCTGAATTGGAAGGGGACTAATATACTGGCAGGGAAATTTGCTACAGCTGCTCAGTGGATTTAAACTAGTAAAAAGTGGAGGGTGGGACCCAGGGAGATAGTGAGGAAAGAGATCAATCTGACACTGGTACAAGTGGGAAAAGGAGCGAGCCAAATAGTCAGGTCAAACAGGGTCAATGCAGCGAACAAGGGAGTACTGATCAATTAAACTGCATTTACTTCAATGCAAGAGGCCTAACAAAGGCGGCAGGTGAACTCTGGGCATGGTTAGGAACATGGGACTGGGATATCATAGCAATTACACAAACATAACTCAGGGATGGACAGGACTGGCAGCTTAAATGTTCCAGGATACATATGCTATAGGAAGGATAGAAAGGCAGGGCAAGAGAGGAGGCGGGAAGTGGCATTTTTGATAAGAGATAACATTACGGCTGTACTTCGGGAGGATATTCCTGGGATTATATATTCAGGAACGTTATTTAGGTGGAACTGAGAAATAAGAAAGGGATGATCATCTTATTGGGATTGCATTATAGACACCCCCAATAGTCAGCAGGAAATGGAGAAATAGATTTTTAAGGAGATCTCAGTTATCTGTAAGAATGATAGATAGTTATGGTAGGGGATTTTAAACTTTCCAAACATAGACTGGGACTGCCATAGTATTAAGGGTTTAGATGGAGAGGAATTTAAGTGTGTACAAGAAAATGTTCTGATTCAGTATGTGGATGTACCTACCAGAGGTGTAAAACCTGATCTACTCCTGGGAAATTAGGCAGGGCAGGTGACTGAGGTGTCAGTAGGGGAGCAGTTTGGAGCCAGCGATGATAATTCTACTGGTTTTAAAATAGTGACCAGATGTAACAGTTGAAGTTCTAAATTGGAGGAAGTTTAATTTTGATGGTATTAGGCAAGAACTTTCAAAAGCTGATTGGGGAAGATGTTTGCAGGTAAACAGGGGGGGGGGGGGGGGCACTTGTGCACAGTGTGCTGCTGCCAATTCTTCTGAACAGGGTGCAGACTTCACAGAAAGCAGAGCTCCAGAGGAAATCAATTAACTGAATAATCAGTTATCCAAATGAAATAGTGCCTGCTCACCTCATTCGGATAATCGAGTCTTCTGTACTGAGGAGGGAAATCAGGAGAGCAAAAGGGGGATGAGACAGCTTTGGCAAACAGGGTTAAAGAGAAGCAAAAGGGATTTTATAAATATATTAAGGACAAGAGGTAACTAGGGAGAGAATAGATCAGCAAGGCAGCCTGTGTGTGGACCCACAGAAGATGGGGGAGATACTAAACAAGTATTTTGCAGTGTTTACTGTTGGAAGATGTAGAATATGGGGAAATAGATGGTGACTTCTTGAAAAATGTCCATATTAGAGGGGGTGGTGCTGGATGTCTTGAAATGATAAAAGTGGATAAATCCCAATGACTTGATCAGGTGTACCCTACAACTCTGGGAAGCTAGGGAAATGATTGCTGGGCCCCCTGCTGAGATTATTTGTGTCATCAACAGTCACAGATGAGGTGCCAGAAGCCTCTAGAATGGCTAACATGGTGCCACTATTGAAGAAAGGTGGGAAGGAAAAGCCAGGGAACTATAAAACTGTGAGCCTGGTGTCAGTGGTGGGCACGTTGTTGGAGGGAATCCTGAGGGACAGGATTTACATATATTTGGAAAGGCAAGGACTGATCAGCTTTAGTCAGCATAGCTTTGTGCATGGGAAATCATGTCTTACAAACTTGATTGAGTTTTTTTTTAAGAAAGTAACACAGAGGATTGATGAAGGCAGAAAAGTAGACTTGATCTATATGGACTTCATTAAGGCGTTTGGCAAGGTTCCCCATGGGAGAATGGGAAGCAAAATTAGACCTCATGGAATACAGGGAGAACTAGTCATTTGGATACAGGATTGGCTCAAAGATAGAAGACAGAGGGTGGTGGTGGAGGGTTGGTTTTCAAACTGGAGACCGGTGACCAGTGGCATGCCACAAGGATTGGTGTTGGGTCCACTACATTTTATCATTTATATAAATGATTTGGATGTAAACATAGGAGGTATAGTTAGTAAGTTTGTTGATGACACCAAAATTGAAGGTGTAGTGGACAGCAAAGAAGGTTCCCTCAAAGTCCAATGAGATCTTGATCAGATGGGCCAATGGGCGAGGAGTGGCAGATGGAGTTTAATTTATCTAAATGGGAGGTGCTGCATTTTGGAAAAGCAAATCAGAGCAGGACTTATACATTTAATAGTGAGGTCCTAGGGAGTGTTGCTGAACAAAGATACCTTGGAGTGCAGGTTCATAGTTCCTTGAAAGTGGAGTCGCAGGTAGATAGGATAGCGAAGGCGGCGTTTGGTATGCTTTCCTTTATTAGTCAGAGTATTAAGTATAGGAGTTGGGAGGCCATGTTGTGGCTGTAAAGAACACTGGTTAGGCCACTTTTGGAATACTGCATACAATTCTGGTCTCCTTTTCGGAAGGAGGTTGTGAAACCTGAAGAGGTTCAGAAAAGATTTACAAGGATGTTGCCAGGTCTGCAGGATTTGCGCTTTAGGGAGAAGCTGTATAGGCTGGGGCTGTTTTCCCTGGAGCATCGAAGGCTGAGGGGTGACCTTATAGAGGTTTGTAAAATCATGAAGGGCATGGATAGGATAAATAGAATAGGGGGGAGTCCAGGACTAGAAGCCACAAGTTTAAAGGTGAGGGGAAAGGTTTTGAAGGGAACCGAAGGGCAACGTTTTCACGCAGAGGGTGGTATGTGTATGGAATGAGCTGCTACAGGAAGTGGAGGAGGTTGGTATAATTGCAGCATTTAAAAGGCATCTGAAGGAGTCTGAATAGGAAGGGTTGAGAGAGAGATATGATCAAACTGCTGGCAAATGGTACTAAATTAAGTTAGGATATCTGATCGATACAGACAAGTTGGACCAAAGGGTCTGTTTCCATGATGTACATCTCTAGGACTATGACTGACCTCCAACAACCACTGCTATCTTCCTACTTGTCAGGTATGGCTCCAATCATCTGAGGTTGCCCCTGATAACCACAGATTCCAGTTTTGCTAGGGTTCCTTGATGTCTCACTTGGTCAAATGCAGCCATGATGTAGGGCTGGCACTTTTACCTCACCTCTGGATCTCTGCTGTTTTGTCCATGTTTGATTAAAGGCTGCAATGGGTCAGGCCCTGGCAGAACCCAAACTGCATGTCACGGAGGTTATTGCTAAGCAGGTTGATAGTGCTTTCATTACTTTTACTGATGGTAGAGTGTAGACTGATGGGGAGGTAATTGGTGGGGTTGGATTTGTCCTGCTTTTCATGTACAAGACACATCTGGACAATTTTCCACGTTATCGGGTAGATGCCAGTGTTCTAACTAGACTAGAACAGCTTGTGAAAAATCTATTAATTGTCTCACCAATAAATTTTAGACATTTAAAGTTACAAACGAAAGTGTAGATATAGTGATGTTGCTTCCACTTGAGAATTCAAAACAAAGCTTATAAATGCAAGATAGTTGCTAATAAATCCACTAAAGAGTTTATCGAACAATCTTTACCTAAAAATGAAGGTAATGCAAAATTTTCTACCACAAGCGGGGAAGCATCATTGACATGAATATTATAGATGTATTTAAAGAGAAGAGAGTTAAGTACTTAAAATGAGAAAAAAGTCATTGAATTAGATGTAGAGGATGAGGTAAACAACAGCAATGAGGAGGATGGTGTGGAGTTTTAATAGTTCTACTGTTGAGATGGTTCAAAAGTTAAAAGGCCCATTTTTGTATAGTGCATTCTGCATAATCCTCAAGTGCAAATATGTGGAGATACATACATTAGGAGGGAAGTGAAGAGTCATCTGTGAATACATTTAGATTATACAAGATGTAATAAAATTAAAACCCAAGACTAATTTTATAAATCTAGTTGATATTATTATTGAACAAGCCAGATCCCAGACCTAAATTTGATTTGATAAGATTTTTTTTTTTTGGAAATTTGTAAAGGCAATCATTTATTCAAAAATTAGAACATGGCTGCATGTTTTTGCAAACAAAATTTATTGTACAAATGAAATCAAAATAAGCTAAATATAACCATTTAAAGTTGTTTCGAAAACACATGAACAAATATAATCCCATCGACTCCCCAAAATCATAACTTCATAGTTAATCAAAATGCAGAGAAATCCCTTCCCTATCAAATCTGTAGATTTTGATTTAACTGTTTCTTCAGTTCCAGCCTCTCAAGCTTGGGAGATCTTCCCCTCGAGCATACTCTCAAATGAGAGCTTAGACTTGCTCAGTTTCTGAAATTACCAATGCAGATTTCTAACCAAATACTCCTGATCTGGAAGTTTGATAACTAAGTTATTTCACAGAGGTAACTTATTTCCCTAACTGCTCTGAACAAGTCAATTCTTCTGCCAGAAACTATACTTGTATCTGACTTCAACGAGGTCTCCTTTGAAATACCTAAAAGCTTTCCATTCTGAGTTTTTCTCTGCTAAAAATCAATCTTTGATTATTAAAAGACATTAGCTTGCTTTAAGGTTTGCATGTTTTCTTTCCCCATTATAAAACCCGATAATAAAGTAAATTCCAATTATATTGAGAGGTACATACTTCTTTAAAACCATGGTTTCGGAAAGACTGATCCAGTTAATTATTAAACCCAATTCACAAAATTAGATGAACAGCCACGTGCCATGAGTTTAAATTCCAAATTCTGAAACAAAAATTACACATATCTCACCACACTAAATTTGCAATCTCCGTATCCTAAAATCTAAACTGAGTTTCTGTCCCCACGTCTTTTTAAAAGGGCAATAATCTCCATTACTATCAACCCTCTCCAATGTTATGGATCCCAAATAAATGCAATGTATCGGAGCACCTATCAAAAAAAGGACCATGTGTAGTTAGATTTAGAGACATCCAACTACATGATCTCAAGCTAGGCGAAATGTATGCAAGAGGCAACATTAAAAGGGACCGAGTGAGTGTTCATACATGGGTACACAAAGAATGTTAAAGATTTCAAGCAATTCAATGGAGAAGTCAAAGTTACAAGTGAAGTATAAGAAATATAAATGTAAATTTTTGTTTCTGAATTTATCCAGCTATTAAGTAGATGTGCTGATTATTTTTCTTCCCAAGGTAATTTAGTATTTACAGATTAAGCTGACCTTTCCAATGTCAACAACACTTTCTTAATAATAAGAAAGTTCTATTGGACTGAATTCACCTTACCTCCTATACCTTTGGTCTGTTACACACTTTACTTCTTCAACAAATCCAGTGGATGTACATTCTACATGCACAGTCTGCAAAAGGTTCGAAAATAAGTTATTGAATAACAGTATCAAATGATGATCAGGAGTATGTGTTAAAACATAAAAGGCTACATACAGTTAACTACATCAAGGTTTTTAAAAAAAACCACAAACACCAGGTTATAGTCCAAAAGGTTTATTTGGAAGTACTATTTTTCCTAGTACTACAATAACCTGGTGTTGAGATTTTTAAACTTTGTCCACTCCAGTCCAACATCAGCACGTCACATCATGTGTATCAACACAAGCTATGTGACAGATTCTATATTACTGTTTATACTTGTGTATTGGTCAATCTCATGTACAAGTCAACCCCTTATTTTTGGCCAAAAAAATCTGGTACTTTGCATATATTTTGTGTATAAGTCAACTCTAGTTTTTCCAGGGGTCTCTTCCTGACCATATATGCAGCCTTAAAAGGGCATGATTTGCACATTTTTATTCAAATGCAATATCTGCATCATCATGTTACCACAGTATATATTTGTGTAACACAATTTTCAAATCGTGAAACTTAATGTTGATAACTACAACTTTCTGTATATATTTGTTATATTTACATACATATTTGACGTGTGCACGCAAATATCTACGGTACCATATGGCAGCCCTCGAACTGGTCTTCCCGTTGTTGCCTCAGCTTCTTAGAAGTAGGTGTCATGTACAGTTGTACTCTGAACTTACTCCAAAACCCCCAAATGTTTTTGACAAAATGGCATCACAAAGAAATAAGTATATAGTACAGTTTAAAAGTTATTGAAGTTGCAGAGAAGAATAGTGTAGCTGCAAGAGAGTTCTGTGTTTCCGAAAAACATGTTGGAGATTGGAGGAAAAAAGCCTCACAGTTAAAGGTTATGCCTAAACAGAAGAATGCCAACCAAGGAAAGCTAAATAAGAGGCCACAACTAGAAGAAAAGATTGCTGACTGGGTAATTATGTGTCATCAGAATGAAAGCATAGTCACTCGACAATGTATAAGAATATGTGCCAAAAACGAAGCAAAAAACAAAAAAAGACGGATTCAATGATTGCGTGCAATTCTGGTCTCCTTCCTATCGGAAAGATGTTGTGAAACTTGAAAGGGTTCAGAAAAGATTTACAAGGATGTTGCCAGGGTTGGAGGATTTGAGCTATAGGGGGGAGGCTGAACAGGCTAAGGCTGTTTTCCCTGGAGCGTCAGAGGCTGAGGGGTGACCTTCTAGAGGTTTACAAAATTATGAGGGGCATGGATAGGCTAAATAGACAAAGTCTTTTCCCTGGGGTCAGGGAGTCCAGAACTAGAGGGCATAGGTTTAGGGTGAGAGGGGAAAGATATAAAAGAAATCTATGGGGGAACTTTTTCACACAGAGGGTGGTACGTGTATGGAATGAGCTGCCAGAGGAAGTGGAGGCTGGTACAAATGCAACATTTAAAAGACATTTGGATGGGTATATGAAAAGGAAGGGTTTGTAGGGATATGGGCCGGGTGCTGGCAGATGGGACTAGATTGGGTTGGGATACCTGGTCTGTTTCCATGCTGTACATCTCTATGACTATTTCCAAGCCAGTGCTGGATGGTGTAGTAGGTTTATGAAAAGGTATGATTTAGTGCTTTAACAGAAAACCAAGATTGTCCAACGTCTACCAGCAGAACTTAAGTTAATAGGTTTCCATTGCTTTGTAGTTAGAAGTCGGAAGGAAAAGGGGCACAGGCTCTCATGTATCAGCAATATGGACAAAACCCCAACGAACTTTGATATGCCAGGGAACAGAACTGCGGACAAGATTGGAGCCAAAATAGTTTTAGTTAAGACAACTGCCCATGAAAGGAGTTGATTCACTGTGGGAGTTGATTCACTGTGGTACTTGGTTGTATGGCAGATGGAACAAAGTTAAAGCCTATGGTGATTTTTAAGTGGAAAACTCTGCCCAAAATAGAAATTCCCAAAAGGCATTGTTGTCCTCATTATGAAAAAGGGTGGATGATGAAGGTGGCTGCAAGACTTGGATTAGGGAGGTCTGGAATATGCGACCAGGTAAACCTAGAAAGGAATAAAGCCTACTGGTTTGGGATATGTTCAGATCACAGAGTGGAAAGAGTCATCTGTGAACTTCGAGATAACAATCCTGACATTGCAATGATTCCTGGAGGCCTTCCGAGCATGGTGCAGCCACTGGACGTTAGCATCAATAAACCTTTTAAGGACATAGTATGGAAGAAATGGGATACTTGGATGCAAGAAGAGGCAAGAAAATTTCACAAAGGGTGGCAACATGTGTGCTCCATTACTTGCAACTGCATGTGAGTGGACCGTTGAGTCCTGAAAGGAGATGAAAACTGAAATTGTCAAAGCCTTCAAAAATGTGGAATTTCTAATGCTTTAAATGGTATAAAGGATGACTATGTATGGTCAGATGGAAGTGATGACAAATCAATTGATGATTCCCTTGAGAATGCAGATGAAGATGATCCATATAACGATATCCTTGACCAAGACAACTGGAATGAATTATTCAGTGGTGTAACCGATGAGGGCAGTTAATTTGAAGGATTCTAATGGTCTTTTGCTTGTAATTTGTCTTTTAAGTAGTTGTCCCATAATATGTGATATATGGTGAGAAGAGTTTTTTTGATGTAAAGTGTTTATTATATATTAACAGTTTCATGCGTTTTCTTCTAAATAAAATACTACCAGTCTCTTTGTTTTTACTGCTCCTCTTTTTAATTTTACGAATTGTGTGTTGTACAAATACCTCCGGTAGATGACCTGACCACCTGTTGGTATGCCTATTAACATTTATACGTATGTGTAGATATGTGCACTTTATGATACTGGTAACTGGAAGATGGTATGACAGAACCATTCTATCCTAGAAGGCAGAATGGAGACAGTTACTTTGTAGATAAATATTCAATAATAGCCATAATTCCTTTTCCTTTTGTTGTTTATTTTATAGAGAGATCTGGCTCGTTTGTCCATTTTTTGGCTCATGCCCAGCATGAATTTCATTCCCCAAACAATACCTTGTGAAAAAGGTGACCCCCCCTAATTTCAGCTGAAAAGAACAATCTTCAAAACTTGACATATACACTGTATCTAAGATAAATAGATTGGTAAAGAGGGAGGTGTAAAATGAAACCTGGGTGTCCTTCTACACCAATTATGAAAAGCAAGATGTAGGTGTAGCAAGTGAATGATACATTAACCTTCATAATGAGAGGATTCAAGTGCAGAAGCAGCGGCGATGTCTTGCTGCAATTGTACAGGACCTTGCTGAGACCACACCTGGAACATTATGCATTTTTTGTTTCATTGTCTGAAGAATATGTAGTATTAGTACAAATAAAGGATCGGATAGCTGACAAGAAACAGAGAACAGGCATAAACAGTAGGCTGGCAAGATGTAACAAGAGGAATATCACAGGGATCAATGCTGGGGCCTCACCCATTTACAATCTATACATATTAATCGGATGATGGGTTTAAATATATTGTCGCTGTGAAGAGGAAGGTGTCAAAAGAGATATAGTTAAACAAGTCGGCAACACTTTGGCACATTGAGTACAATGTAGGGAAATGTGAACTCATCCACTTTCGCATGAAAAATCTAAAATGCACATTAGTAAATGAAGAAATATTGCACGCCTCTTAAGAGATTTGTGTCCTGGTATTTGAAGCACAAAGTTAATTTGCAGGGACGACATTTCCTTATAAAGACAAACAATTTTACTGCAAGGGGTACATAAAGAGAGTCAATGTTTTCCTACAAGTCACAACACTGATGAGACCAAACTCTGAGTGCCATGTTCAATTTGGGCTCCTTATTTAGAAAGGGCATAATTGCATTAAATGCTGTTCACTTGAGATTCCAGGGATGAAGGACTTGAGGAAATTGAGCAGGTTGAAGTTTAGAAGAATGAGAGCTGATCTTACAGAAAAATTCAAGATTTTGAGCAGA
This sequence comes from Chiloscyllium plagiosum, assembly GCF_037043375.1. Taxonomy (NCBI): domain Eukaryota; kingdom Metazoa; phylum Chordata; class Chondrichthyes; order Orectolobiformes; family Hemiscylliidae; genus Chiloscyllium; species Chiloscyllium plagiosum. The sequence goes on from NW_028270140.1 coordinate 79,086,646, forward strand.
CTTAATATGAGATGCGCGAAAAGAAAGTTTCTACCTTGGGAAGAGACAGAACTAGGGCTCAAAATTGAAAAAAAAAGTTATTTTCCATTTTAAGTAGACAGAATTTTTCTCTGCGGGTCATGAATATGGTGAACTTATATCCTCAGAGAAGAAGACAGAGTAATAAACTATTTTCAAGGAACAGATAGATAGGTTCTTGACTAACTAGGAAGTTAAAGTGTATCAGGGGTTACCATAAGACAATAAGATTCGAGAGCAGGAGTCCATTCAGCCCAGTGAGTCCTCTTCACGATTCAGCAAGATCATGCTGATCTAATAATCCTGAACTCCACATTCTTGCCTTTTCCCTTTACTCCAACTGGCTTACTGATTAAGATTCTATCTCTCAGGCCTGAATAAATGCCCCATCTTTGACAGCCCTCTACAGTAAATAAGTTCACAGATTCACTACCCTCAAGAAATTCCTCATCTTGATCTTCATTGTGCATTGATATGAAAGTAGAGTTGAGGTCACTGCCACATTAGCCATGATATCATTAAATAGCAGAACAGGCTCAAGTGATCAAATGGACTACTCCTGTTCATAATTCATATAGTGTTAGATGTACAGCACAGAAACAGCTTTCGGGTCCAACTTGTCCAGGCCGACCAGATATCCTAAACTAATCTAGTCCCATTTGTCAGCACTTGACCCATATCCCTCAACTCTTCCTATTCATATAACCATCCAGAAGTCTTTAAAATTATTGTAAATTTAGTAGCCACCACCCCTTCCCCCCAGCAGCTCATTCCAGACAAACACCACCTTCTGCATGAAAAGGTTGCCCCTTATATCCCTTTTAAATCTTTCCCCTCTCACCTTAAACCTATTCCCTTTAGTTTTGGACTCCCCACCCTGGGGAAAAGACTTAGGCTATTTACTCTTTCCCTGCTCTTGATTTTATAATTTTCTAAGGTCACTCCTCAGCCTCTGATGCTCAAGGGAAAACAGCCCCAGCCTATTCAGCCAACCCTGGCAAAATCCTTGTAAATCTTTTCTGAACTCTTTCGAGTTTCACAACATCTTTCTTTCAGCTGGGAGACCATAATGCATGTATTATTGCAATGGTGACCGAACAGATGTCCTGTACAGCCTCAACATAAACTCCCAACTCCTATACTCCATGCACTGACCAATAAAGGGGAAAGAGCCAAAAACTAAAAAGGACACAGGTTTAATGAGAGAGGGGAAAGATATAAAAAGGGAGGTCAAGGGCAACTTTTTCCACAGAGATGGTGCATTATGGAATGAGCTACCAGACGAAGTGGAGGACACTAGTACAATTACAACATTTAAAAGGCATCTGGATAGGTTTATGATTAGAAAGGATTTAAGAGGGATGTGCGCCAAATGTTGGCAATTGGGTCTAGATTTAACTGGATATCTGATCAGCATGCCGAGTTGGACCCAAGTGTCTGTTTCCATGCTATCCATATGTATGACTCTATAACTTAATGATTTTGCAACTCTCAAAATAAAGTCTATAATTACTCAAAATTACATGCACACAGTACCTTTTCATAATCATGACATGGAGTGCATTCTCTTATAATGCTGAATTCTTCTTTTTCCCAGCAAGGCCTTGATTGTGAAATACTTGCTGTTTAATCATAAATTTTTTAAAAAGTGTAAAATTCATAAATCAAGCCTTACGTCATATTACTTTTACTAGCCAATTTTCCCCCTCCAAATGAATTTTGATTTTTTAAAAAATAATCACAGTTAGATTATAAAATTCTAAAAAGTAAACATGGTCTTTTGCACCAGTTCATTGGTACAAAATACTCAGTGAACCAGCACAGCTACAGTTTAAGATATTGAACTATCTGTATCTGTGATTTCCTATGTCAGGTATCTAGTGCCTGGAGAATATTGGAATAAGGCACAAAGCAGAAATCAAGTATTTTTTTCCAGGAGGAGCAGGAAAATATATAAAGTGAATTTGGATTATTCATCCATAAACGATTAGCATAGGACTCCAATGAACTGATATTAAAAGAACATTTTCTTTCCTCAATAGATGCATGACTCAGGATGAATAAATGGCTTTTGAACAAAATAACTCTAGTCTTGCCTTTTAGGAATAGAAAAATCACCAGATTTGTAGCCTACAAGCTAAATAGCACATATTGTTTAATGCTAATGTATACCATGCAACAATAAAACTTAAAGATAATTCACAATTGCTCCTTTATGCCCAATCATCTCAAATGACCAGTTTATAGCTCAGAATCACACTTTTTCATAATGTCTCTTATCTTCATGCTTGGATTTTAAAAATAATGTTTACTGATTCCCATGGAGAAAAAAAAAAGAGAACAACTTCAGTTATTTAGATGAACGTGTGATTTCTAGGTGAAGTGGCTGTAGGTGACTTAGCTTCTTAGTGCATCTCAAAATTAAGGCAGACTGCAAACTGCCTGAGAGATCAAAGGTCCTTGCTTCTGTTTGCCCTGTGCAATTAGAACTGTTGTATTTTGAAGAAAACTCATTTACTCGCTGGACATTGTCAAAAAAGGATTTAAAGCTTGGAGGCAACACTATTCCACAAAACAACCTTTATACTGAGCGCTATGGTTTTTGAAGTGCTTTATTAACATTTTCAAATATGTAGTCTGGAAACAAAGTGCTTATTTTTTTTTAGAAAACTTGCAAATAAGCATGCCCTCAATTTGGGAGAAAATCGACATTATTCCACTGTAATTTCTTGTGATCAAGATCAGAGTAAGACTAAGTGGATTATATTTTTTAAAACTATATCAGCTAACATAATTCATCAGTCCACATTAATAATATGGTTTGGATTTAACATTAAAATACTAAAGTTCTATTTATTTCAGCTGCAATTATTTTGACATGCTGTTGTACAACAAAAAGCACAAATGATCTTGAATTATTTCACCAGTCAAAACCTCAATCATAGAGATCAATACATTCAAAAAAGCAATCCCTAAAAAGTTTAAAGATGTGAGTACCAATGCTAAGGCCAGTATTTATTGCCCATTTCCAACAGCCTACAAGATGATCAAGGGCATTTACTTAAGTCTGTGGTGAAAGTTCTCCCACAACGCATTTAGTAAGAAGTTCCAAGATTTTGATCAAAAATGTACAAGTTTGGCCACTTGGCTGGAACTTCAGATTACTTTGCTCCCTTATATTTGTTGTTCATCTTTCCAAGTGGTGAATTCCTGACTTTTAAAAGGCATAAGTCAGGGTGTGATGTCAGTCTGTTATAATGTCATTGGAGCTGCACTTATTTGCCTTCAAATGTTGTTATTTAAAAATAAAGGACACATTCCTGTGCTGTACTGTTTTATGTTCTACAGGTTAAATATATTTCTACCTAAAGACAAAAGATGGAACTAACGCCAGAGAATCCCAGATGTCAGAGACTCACAGGTGATCACTCGCAGAAACAAAGGAGTTTATGCCGGCTACTAGGGGGTTTAATACAGTCCATGGAGCAGCATAAGAATGCAGAGGGGTGAAACATAAAATTTGAAATTAGGAAAGCAAAGATGAAAAAGCATTAGTGGGTAGAAAAAAACAATGGAAATCCAGAAAGAGGTTTTTCCAAACAAATATAGAGCAAGAGAACTAGGGAAACTAGAGTCCTTTAGGTACCATAGAGTTAGAGTTAATCAATCAGTGGAGAAGTCATGGGCACGGTTCTCAATTTATACTTTGAGGAAGTCTTCATAATGAAAAACAAAGACACAAGTAAAGACATCAGGGCAGAGAGCATGAGATATCAGAAGAAATGCACACAGAAAGTACTATTGTATTTAGCAGCCTTAAAAGTGGATAAAACAACAAACCCCAATGAGAGGTATCCCAGGCTGTTGAGGAAGGAGATATCAGGGCCACAGCAGAAATTTTCAAATTTAAGTCAGTCAGTCTAACTTTAGTGCTGGGGAAGTTAAACAAAGATTTCTAAGGGACTGATTGTATGAATAATAGGACACTGGAAAACATTGGAGGCCAGTAGTACATGTCCACAGATCCCAGAAGTTAGCATGGCAGGTAGGTAAAGTGTTTAAAAGGTGTAGGGGATACTTGTATTCTATGCCTTGGCTAACAAAGGCAAGAGCAAGGAGTTCATATTGGAGGTGTATAGAAAATGCTGCTTAGATCACAACTGGAGTATTGCATGCAATTCTGGTCACATTACAAATGAATGTGATTGCATTACAGAGGATACAGGGAAGGTTTACCAGGGTTCTGCCCAGGCTGGAGTGTCTGAGCTAGGTGGAAAGATTGGATAGGCTGACCTTGTTTTCCTTGGAGTAGAAAAAGGCTGAAAAGGAACCGGATAGAGATTGATAAGATGAGGAGCGTCAATAGGATAAATAAGGTGGCACTTTTTCCATTAGTACAGGGGTCAATAACCAGGGGCATAGATTTATGGCAAAAGGTAGAAAGTGAAATGGAGAGTGGAGGACAATTTTTTTTTTCCACTCAGATGGTGGTCAGAGTCTGAAACTCACTGCCTGAAAGTGCAGTTGAGTCAGAAACTTTCACAACATTTAAGCAATATTTAGATAGCTAGCTAAATTTGATCCAAGACTATGGGCCAAAGCTGGAAAGACAGGATTAGTGGATCAGAATTTTGTTGCCTAGTGCAAATATCACAGGCCAAATGGACTGGTGCTGTAAAATGTCCATGTTTATTAGTGCTTTATTCGTTTATAATGTCCCTTTGAAACACCTTCATACATTTTCTTCATTGGAGGCAAATTACGTCAAAGTTTTTATTGAAGAAATATATAAAAATTGCTGCATCATTGCTAAATTAAAATTCTCAACTTGATTATCGAGCTACCCTACAGAAATATCTTCTCAACACAAACTTCAGCATTTTTTTCTGTTGGCTCACCACTACCAAGAGCAATTAGGAATTGATATTCAGTGTTGTCCTTGCCTACATTCTCATAAAAGAAAACAAAGTAAAACATGGATGTAAGTTTACTTGCTGAGTTGGAAGGTTTGTTGTCAGATGTTTCATCACCATATGAGGTAACATCCTCAGTAAGCCTCCAGATAAAGCACTAGTGGTGTAGCCCACTTTCTATTTATGTGTTTGCATTTCTTTGGGTTGTATGATGTCATTTCCTGTCCTTTTTCTCAGGTGGTGCTAAATGGGATCCAAGTCAAGTTTGTTGATAGAGTTCCGGTTGGAATGCTATGCTTCTAGGAATTCTCGTGCATATCTTTTTGACTTGTCCTCTAATGTATGTGTTGTCCCAGTCGAAGTGGTGTCCTTCCTCATCTGTAAGTAAGGATAGTAGTCTTTTTGTGGTTAGTTGATTTTAATGTTCCTTGGTGGCTAGTTTTGTCCAATGTCGTGTTTGATACAGTTCTTGCATGGTATTTTGTAGACAACATTAATTGTTCTTGTTGTCAGTAAAGGGTCTATCAAGTTCATTAGCTGCTGTTTTACTGTGTTGGTGGGTTTGTGGGCTACCATGATGCCAAGGGGTTTGAGTAGTCTGGCAGTCATTTCTGAGATGTCTTTGATGTAAGGGAGAGCGACTAGGGTTTCTGGACATGTTTGTCTGCTTGTTTGGGTTAGTTGCTGAGATATCTGTGTTCATTGGGTACCCATTCTTTTTAAATACACTGTATAAGTGATTTTCCTCTGTGCTGCAGTGTGTGACGGCTCGGTGAAATGTTTTAATGCAGCTTAGTTTGTGGGTGTTGGGATGATTGCTTCTGTAGTTTAATATTTGGTCCGTATGTGTTGTTTTCCTGTCAATGCTGGTTTGAAGTTTCCCATTGGCTGTTCACTGAGATATCTAGGAATGGCAGTTTGTTTTGTTTTCCTCCTCTTTCGTGAAGGTTATGCCAGTTAAGGGTATTATTGTCTGTCTTGAAGATCTCCTCTAATTTGTTTCATTTAGTGATGACAAAGGTGTCATCCATGTACTGAACCCAAAATTTGGGTTGGATGGTTGGCAGAGCTGTTTGCTCAAGTCTCTGCATTACTGCCTATGCTAAGAACCCTGATATCGGAGATCCCACGGGTGTTCCATTGGTTTGTCTGTAGGTTTTGTTGTTGAAGGTGAAGTGGGTGGTAAGGCATAGGTCCACTAGCTTGATGATATTGACCTTGGGTGATCAACGTTGGTGGTGTTTGGTCTATGTTGTCTTTGGGTCTTCTAATAATGTAGTCAGTGTTTCCTTGGCTAGGTTGATGTTGATGGATATGAACAGGGCGGTTACGTCAAAGGAGACAATTATTTCATCCTCATCTTGGTGTCTTTGATAATCTTCAGGAATTCTTGGATGGAGTGGTGTGAGTGTTCAACTAAGTATTTTAGTCTTTGGTATAGATTCTTGGTCAATCAGTAAGTTGGTGTTCCAGGTAGCAAGACTATGGGTCTGAGCGGGGCTCCTGGTTTGTGAACTTTTGGTAATCCGTAGAAGCATGGTGTGTTGGATCCATCTGGTTTAATTTTTTGGAAGTTGGTCTTATTTATTTCTCCAGATTTCTGAAGTTTTTTGAGTAGGGCTGTGATTCGCTTTTCTAGTTGTGGGGTCGGGTCTATCGTCACTTGTTGATAAGTGTTGGTATCTACAAGTAGTGCGTTCATTTTCTCAATGTAGTCTCTTTGATTTAAAATAACTGTCAAGCATCCTTTGTCTGCAGATAGGATAACAACGTTTTTATTATTTTTTTAAATCTTTCTAGTGTTTTCCTTTCTTATGTATTGAGTGTGTTTCCTTCCTTCCTTCCTTTTTCCTGCTTAATGTTGGTGTGACTGTCTATTTGATGGTTTGTTTGCTGGGTTTCTTCTGAGGGTTGGTTGTCTTTCAGTATTGTTTCTAATGCTGCGAAGAAATCTTTCTTGTCCGCACCCTGCAAGTTGTACTTCAATCCTCTTACTAAGACGGCTTTTTCAGTGTCTGTTAAGGGTCGGTCAGATAAGTTTTTATCCATGCTTCTGTGCTGTCAGTGTTGTTATTTTGTGTAAGTTTGTCTACTTTCTTCAGGTCTAGTTTTTTCATTTTCTGTGTTTGTCGCTGTCTAATGTCTAGATCAAACAGCTCTGCCAACCATCCAACCCAAACGTTGGGTCCGCTACATAGATGACACCTTTGTTATTTCTAAACAAAACCAATTAGGAGGAAACTTTCAAGACAACCAGTAATACCCTTACTGGCATAAAACTCACTAAAGAGGAGGAAAACAACAAACTGCCATTCCTAGATATCGCAGTAGAGTGAACAGTCAATGGGAAACTTCAAACCAGCATTGACAGGAAAATAAACACATATGGACCAAATATTAAACTACAGAAGCAGCCATCCCAACACCCACAAACAAAGCTGCATCAGAACATTATTTCAACGAGCCAACACACAAAAATCACACGGTTTTAAAAAAGAATGGGTATCCAATGAACACAGTCCGCTAATTTCTCAGCAACAAACCCATACAAGATGGTAAAACATGTCCAGAAACCCTAGCCATTCTCCCCTATGTGAAAGACATCTCAGAAATGACTGCCAGACAACTCAGACCCCTTGGCATCATGGTAGCCCACAAACCCACCAACACACTAAAACAGCAGCTAATGAACTTGAAAGACCCTATACAGACAGCAAGCAAAACGAATGTAATCTAGAAAATACCTTGCAAAAACTGTAACAAACACTACATTGTACAAACAGGCAGAAAACTAGCCACCGGGATACATGAACAACTAGCCACAAAAAGATATGACCCACTCTCTCTAATATCCTTACATACAGATGAGGAAGGACACCATTTCGATTGGAACAACACATCCATCAGAGGACAAGCCAAACAGAGACATGCACGAAAATTCCTAGAAGCATGGCATTCCAACCAGAAGTCTATCCACAAACACATTGACTTAGATCCCATTTACCACCTCCTGAGAAAAAGAACAGGAAATTACACCACCACAGGAAACGACACCACCAACCAAAGGAAATCCAAACACAAATAGAAAGCAGGCTATACCACCAATGCTTCATCCGGAGACTCACTGCAGATGTTACCTCATATGATGATGAAATGTCTGAAAACAAACCTTCTAGCTCAGCCAGCAAACCTACAACCAGAACTTCAACCTGAGCTACAAATCTTCTCAAAACTCACTAACAACAACATGTCTGTCTATAGGGATGCATATTTTTGTCGTCAAAACATTATATCCTAACATTACACTGGTTTCAATGGCAGTTAGGACTTGTCCTTTTTTTCTTGCTCTCTCTTCAAAAATTACAGTAAATTTTGCTACTTGTTAATTTAATCATTTCAGTACTTACTTGCATTCCTTTCTGACTGCAATGGCACAGCATCACATGCTCTAGAAGAATCCAGACAACAAGTTCACTGAATTATAATTATATCAACAAACAAGCTGTTATGCTGCACTCCTCAATTTTAAATTAAAAAAAACAAAATTAACTAAGATGAACTTTGTAAATGCATTATACAAAAGTGTAAATATTGTATACATTATTAAACCAATTAGGATTAGTTGGACCCAAGAGTCTGTTTCTGTGCTGTATATCTCTATGACCAATTAAAACTGCATTTTCTTTCATATTTAATTTTGTGCAGTCAAGATATTCTGATAAAAGTGACATGAGTAATTCATCATGCACACTTGTGAGCAATTTAAACTGGTAATGGACCAAAAGTGATGCAATTTAGAACTAGTGACAAATATTGAAAGAGGATAACAACCAATTATAAAAAATTGATTATGCATCTTGCTTGCTGAAAGATTTCAAAAGGTTTGTATGGCAACAGTTGGAAAGTTCAAAACTTGAGCCAGCAATCTCACTATGGTCTTTGAAGTTTCTATTCAGTATTTTAACTGAATCTTTCAACTGAATTTTATTATCAGTAATCTGTGTTGGTAAATTAGGTCCAAATGCATTATTCCACTTTTCAAAATCAGGCTATATACTTTGTAGTTAGTAGAACAAAATAAATTCTTATGCTCAGACGAAATTAATGTTTACTTTTTAAAAGGGCCTTTGAAATTAGGTATATATAATAGTCACAAAATCAATTCCAAAGTTCATGTTCTGCTCGGTACTAGAAAGATCACAATCATTGGAGGCCATTTGGTGCACTGTATCCACACAGCTTTCCAAATGAACTAAATACTCCTGCTTTCTCCATTAGCCTTGCACATTGTTTCTATTTGATAATCATCTAATGTCTTCTTGATTGCCTCAACTGAACCTGCGTCCACCACACTTCAAGGCAGTGCATTCCAGAACCAAAGCTTTTCCCCCCAACATGGAATTGCAACTGTAGCAAATACATTTAAAATCTGCAGCCTTTCATTCTTCATTCTTTCACAAGCAGGAACAACTTTCCATCCAGACCTCATGACTTTGTAAACTTCTCAATCTCCTCTCCAAGAAAAAAACGTTTACCAAACCCTTATTATCCCTTCGAATCCCAAATCTACCCTAGCAGATTTGCCACATTACAAAAGTCTGATTCTACCCTTCCCGAACCTGCCCCGACTTACCCCAAACCCTCGCCAATTTACCTGGCACCCATATGTACCCTACTCCCTCAGCAGCCTGTCACACCTACATATACTCAGTACCCTCAGAGCATAATGGACCATTAAAACACATGACGTTTTGCTAAAAAAAAAGGGGGGGTGGTTTCAGCACTGATCCATTCTGTTGCTGCCTTTGCATAGCCTGTGTAAGCTGCTTCAGTTGAGAAGGATTCTGGGTCAGAAAAACATGTGACAAACTGCACCAAAAGGTAAGTAGGCCAATACTTATCAAAAGATTTGAACTATAGTCATCTTGTTTATAGCTGACACTTGTCATCTTTCCATACTAACCCAATACAAATTACTAAGCAAAGTTTTGACTATTTCCCTTTTCTAGCCCAAGAGGAAGGATTCTGCCTTAGTTGAAATGAACTACACGTTTAAAAGGTGGGAATGAAATCGGTGGTGTTCTGTTCAGCAGTGTCTAGAGGTACTCTGGATAATACCTTTATTTAATAATAGACACAGGCAATGGCTTTGTGATTTATAGAAGTGAGGGTGAGGGTGAAAAACCACCACAACAACCACAACCACTTCTATGGCATCTTGAACACAGTAAAACATCCCAAGGTATGTTACACAGTCAGCAGAATCAAGAGGCTGCATCAATTCGGAGGATGATGCATCACTTTCCATTGCCAGGCTCACTAAAGATTGGACTATAATTAGCGAAAGTCCAATTCAAATTTATCTGAAGGTGCCCTACAAGGAAACAGAGCAATAAAGGGCTGTGTGTCTAGTGAAAGCATATGAAATAGGAGTACACTATTCCATGCTTCAAGCCTACTCCATCATTTATCGGTTGATCTTCTAGTGAACACTTTCTGCAGCAGCCCATATCCCTCAATAGATTTCCTCACATTAAAAACATCAATCTCAGTCAAACAGCTATGCTTCACAATGCTGTATGAGAATTCAGAGAACTCCAAAGATTCACCACCCTCTTCTACTGAAGAAATTCCTCTCACAATCCTAAATGGGCAGTCATTTATTCCGAGACGGTTTCCCAGTTCTAGATCCCCTGCAGCAAGTGTAAATATCTTCACCACCATTCTCTAAGCATTTTGTATGTTTCAATGAAGCTACCTCTCATTTTCCAAAACTCCAGCCTATTTAATCTTTCCTCATAAGATAATTCCTCTGTCCCATGAATTAACTTGGTCAACCTTTCTCACACTCCTATGACAAATAAATCTGTAGGCAAGGAGAATAGTGTGTGCAATATGTAAGTGTGGTCTCAAAGCTCTATATAATTACAGTGAGACAGTTATTTCCACCCTCAAATCCTCTTGTAATAAAGATCAACATACCATTTTTCTTGACTTGCTTGCTGTACCTGCACATTAATCTTCAGTACCTCCTGATCAAGGACATCCAAGTCCCTTTGAAGTTCAACACTTCAATCTTTCACCATTTGGACACTATATTTTACTATCTCTCATGTTGCTACCTGGTACTCAATCTCTCAATGTTACCCACTCACTTAACCTCTCCATATTCCTTTGAAGCATCTTTGCATCTATTTCATACATGCATGTTCATCCAGCTCCTGTCATCTGTAAACTTGGAAATATTAAAGCACACCTTTTGTTAGGCAGCATCTATGGAACCAAAAGTATGCCAGGTGATCAAATATTCTGGATAGTCAAGAGGTATGCATAACCACAGCAAACCCTGACCAAGTGAAACTTTGAGACATCAACATACCCCCCAAAAAATCTATGTAAATACATTGATTTTAGGTGCATTAATGTAAAAACATACAGTAAGTAATGTAACGAGGGGGGGGGGGGGGTATAGGCATCACATACTTTATTTACAGCATAAACACTCGGACATCACAGTAGATCGTCGGATTTTAGGTATACAATTTTTTGCCTGTTTACCAAGTGTTCCAATTAAAACAAAGTTTGATGTACATTTAATTCTGACAACCAATCATTGTCATAGAGTGACTAGCTCAGACCAGACACTGGTCTTCATTTTCCTTTTGTAAATAATGGTTTTCTCTGTCCTTCCTTTGTTGAAGGATGTGGTTACATTTGCAACCTTACAAATCTGCTGGAATCATTCCCCAGGCTATAGAATTTTATAAGCTGACCACCAACACATCCTTTACCAAAGTCACCTATGGGATGTGGATAATCAGGTCCAGGTAACAATCTATTTTATGTCCCTTCAATTTCTGTAATATTACCTTTTTTTTAAAAAAAAATTAATACATTTCAGTTCCTTATTGACATTAGTCCAGAGATGTTTCATTTATCTTTGGGAGGTTTTTCATATTGAGTATTTAGTATCACCCAAAATCAACCATAAAAATTGCTCTTAATAGGTTTTAATTTAAAACGTATTGTATGCTTAGCATTTACATCAATTGAAAAGGCTAATCAAGCTCAAAGCTTGGCTCTGCATATAAGCTTATTTTACCTGAAAGATATGAACATATTCCATACTGTACACAAATAAACTAGAAGATACACCAACTCTGCCAACTGCAACATTTTCTTTTTACCCCTTTTCAAACTGGACGACTTATTTGCTGCAATAAAAAAAAACATCAGGAATGTTAAAAAGTGCATTTAACAGCTAAAAACAAAATGAATCATTTTATGATTTTTAATTATCAAAACATTCCATAAATAATGCCTGGTAGAATAAACTGTTCAGAATAAGAGCATAGAAACAGACCTTTCAGCCCACCATGTCTATGCTGACCAACAAGCATCAAACCACCCCAATCCCATTTACCTGGCACTTGATCCACTGTCATCATATATTGGCATTTTAAGGGTGTTCCTCAATCAAATCCCTGCTCAACATCCAAGTATTCGAGGGAAAATCAAACCCAGGGTAAAATCAAACCAAGGGAAAATCAAAGTCTCATAATTGAGACTTTTCATCCCAGGCAAAAATCCTGGTAAGTCTGCCCTGTAACCTCTCCAGTACAGTCAGGTCTTTACCATAATGTGGTGACCACAACTGCACACAGTATTCCAGCTGTGACCAAACTAATGTTTCATAATGCTGTAACCCCACGATTTCCACCAACCCAATACTCCAGTGTCAATCATTGGGAAAATTCTAAACAATAATAAAAAAGGATGCTTTGACAATAATTAGGCAGTCAACACGGATTTAAAAGGTAAATTAACAACAGTGCTTAGTATGTTACTCCTATATTCTACACCCCAGCTAATGAAGGCAAGCATCCCATATGCTTTCTTCATCACCGTCTAACTGTGCTGACACCTTCAGGGATCCATGGACTTGTACACCAAGGTCCCCTTGTTCCTCAGTACTTCCTCAGAACCTAATTTCATTATGTATATTCTTCCCTACTGGACCTCCCAAAATGCATCACCTCACACTTATCAGGATTAAAATTCCATCTGCCACTGCTCTACCTAATTTACCAGCTAATCAAGATAAAAAGTTAGCTTGAGACCATCCTCCTCACCACCAAAAACACTGCTGATTTTCATGTCATCTGCAAGTTTACAAATTTTACCTTCTAAATTCACATCCAAGTCTAAATTCACATCCAACGCATAAACAGCAAGGGTCCCAGCACCAGTCCCTGTGATACACTACTGGTCACAGGCTTTCAATCATAAAAACCCACCAGCATCACCCTTTACCTCCTATTTCCAAGCCAATTTTGGATAGAGTTTACCAACTCGGATCCCATGGACTCTTACCTTTTAGACTACCCTTCCATTTGGGACCTTGTCAAAGACCTTAGTGAAGTCCATTTAAAGCACTCCAACTGCATTACCACCAATATATTTTGTTACTTTTATAACAAACTCAAATTTAGTCAGACAGGATCTCCCTCTAACAAATCCACACTTTTCACCCTGATCAATCCCTGCCTTTCCAAATGTTGATTATCCCTATCGCTCTTTTTTCTAAATGATTACCACTGACATCAGACTAACTGGCCTGTAATTACCTGGCCTATCACCACTGTACCACTTTTGAAAAAAGGAACCTCTTTAGCTATTCGCCAGTCACCTGGCACTTCACGGGCAAATGAAATATTAAATATCTTTACTAGGTGCCTGGCAATCTACTCCCCTGCTTCTATAGCAGAAGAATTTTAATCAGGCTCTGGGCATTTATGTACCTTCATACCTGCTACATCATCAAACACAGCCTTACTGATATGTTCTAGACCCTCACTTCCCCAGCTACAATGTCTTTCTCCTCTGAATACAGATGAGAAATATTCATTTAAGACCTCACTCTCACCTGTTCCACAGGCAGGTTGCCCAAACAAACTGGAACACAGTTAAACTGTGTAATCCATTAGTCTTTCAAATGGAAAAAAAGTCAAAACCCTAAAGCTACTCCAACCCCCCCAAAAATGAGGCTACTCTTAGTAATCCATCCCAGTTATTTTAAAATAGCATTATTTTTAAAAATAAAATGTACTATGCAACATTCTCGTCACTTTACTTTTAAAAAAAGGAGTCTTCCTGAATGCCAGTGGAATGAAGAACAGGAATCCTGCACTCAATTTAGCTTTATTGAAGCAACTTCTACACCGAGGCACAGCGTGTGTGTTAATACAGGCTACCTAGGAACAATAGGAAAAAGTGAGGACTGCAGATGCTGGAGATCAGAGCTGAAAATGTGTTGCTGGAAAAGTGCAGCAGGTCAGGCAGCATCCAAGGAGCAGGAGAATCGACATTTCAGGCATGAGCCCTTCTTCCTGAAGAAGGGCTCATGCCTGAAACATTGATTCTCCTGCTCCTTGGATGCTGCCTGACCTGCTGTGCTTTTCCAGCAACACATTTTCAGCTACCTAGGAACAATAACAACATTAGCATGGTCAGTTAATATAAGTAAATTAGCCAGTTGCATATTAGATTTAAATTTTAAAACGAGATTACTATTTGGAAGTCATTCCCAGACTTAGAACAGCAAAGTTCCAAATAGGCAAAAAAAACATTCAGATTGTTCTGCTATAACACATATTTCATTAACACAAGTTCACTGTAATGCAATTAATGAATTGGGGACACTGTTTCCAAAGCACAAACATTTAAAATGGTTGTTGGCAATGTAATCTCATTACAGCCAACACTAAGCACTGTTTCTAAAACGTGATTTTTCTACAATGAGGAGTTGCATAAGATCGCAACCATTGAGTTCTTCTACAACAATCTGTATTTATACAGCATACTTCATGATTTAAGAACTTCCCAAACTCAAAATGAACTGAATAAGTGACAGAATTTTAAATTATGCAAGCAAATGTACAGTCACAGTAAACAGTTTGGAACCACAAACAGAAAAAAGATGAATGATCGGTTAATCTCTGATACCATTCTTCCTTCTCTTCTTTAAAGATTGCTAATGACAGATATGGCATCCACTCTGAAGTATAATGGCTCGTGAAAGGTAGGATCCCAAGTAATCTGGTAGTTCAAGAGGTGAACGAATATAATCTCAGCCATTGTGAAATATGGTTATACAAGTAGAACAAGACTGAGAACTTAACATTTGAGGGACATTTAACCTTCCCAAGAGATGGGAGGAAAGGAGAAGGTAGTTGGGTAGCACTGTTCAGAAATGAAATGAGGACAGTTGTGAGAGATGATTTCAGCTCAGGTGATGTAGATCCATTTGGGTGAAGACAAACAACAGGAAGGGAAAGACATTGGTAGGAGTGACATATAGACCCCAAACAATTTCAAGCTATAGGAAAGGGAGTGTATCAACAAATAATAGGAGCATGCAAAAAGAATAGAGCAATAATTGTGGGTGACTTTAATCTTCATGTTGATTGGGTCAATTGTGCTGGAAAAGGTAACTACAAAAACAAATTCAGAGTGCACTATGCATAGTTTCTTACAGCAATATTGCTTGGAAACAAATCAAGAAGCAAGGTGTCTATTGATCTAGTAATGGGTGATGAGGAGGTTTAAAAAGAGACCTCCAAGTAAAAGATCCCCTAGGAATTAGTGATCATAGAATTTAATATTCAGTTTATCATGTTAAGTGAGAGAAACTGGAGTCAAAAAACTGTTTAATTTAAATCAAATGAAATACAATGAAATGAGGATAGAATTAGTAAAAATGAACTGGGTAGATAAGTTAACAGAAAAGACAATAAGAAAGCAGCAACATACATTTAAGAGGTACTTCATGACTCTCAGCTGGAAAGATTCGAAGATAAACCAACCATAGCTAACTCAGGAAGTTAAGAACAGTACAGAAGTTGAAAGAAAAAGCATATCAGGGCAAAAGTCAGTGATAGCATGAAAGACTGGAATAAATTCAGAATCCAGGAAAGGAGTACTGAATATATGAACACAGAAAATAAACAAGTGAGGATGACAATAAAAGCTTTTTAATTATATAAGAGAGAGAAGTCCAAGTGAACATAAGGCCCTCAGAAAGTTAATCTGGAAAGAGTGTAATGGGGAACAAGGAACTGGCACAGAAGTTAAACAGATATTTTGCATCAATCTTTAATGAAAGAAACTTTGAACATTCCATTCATACTAAATAATTATGTTGGTAGAATTATGTTCCATCATCACTAGAGAAATAGCATTAGACAAACTAATGGGCTAAAAGTAGATAACTGGCTTGCATTTGAGAATCCTAAAAGAAGCTACAGAGACAGATGTATTAATTGTAATTTTTCAGAAATCCTTGGATTCTGGAGAAGTTCTGAAGTACAGGGAATTGGAAAAATGTCAATGTGACAACCTGATTTAAAAGCAGATAACTATGAGCCGATTTGGTTCATAACTATTGTTGGGAAAATGGTGGAATCAATTATTAATCATAAAACCCTTACAGCACAGAAATAGGCTATTTGTCCCATCGAGTCCACACTGACTCTCCAAAGAGCATCTCACCTAGATTCACCCTATCCCTGCATTTGCCATGGTTAATCCACCTCGCTTGCATAGCCCTGGACCCTATGGGCAAAGTAGCATGGCCAATTCACCTAACCTGCACATCTTTGGACTGTGGGAAGGAAACCTGTGCACCTGGCAGAATTCCACAGAGACCCTGGGAGAAAGTTGCAAGCTCCACACAGACAGTTGCCCAGGGCTGGAATCAATCACAGGTCCCTGGCACTGAGAGATAGCAATGCTAACTACTGAGTGACCAGGCTACTCATACTCCCATAAGGGGGTAATAGCAGCACATTCGGAAGCTCATAATCAAATCAAGCAGAGTCAGCATGGCTTCATGAAAGGGAAATTGCAGTTAACTTAAAGATTGAAAGGTAATCTCATTAAATATATAGGATTCTTCAGAATTTGATATGGTAAATCATCATAGACGAATCCCTACAATGTGGAAACAGGTCATTTGGCCAAACAAGTCCACAGTGACCTTCGAAGAGTAACCCAGCCAGAACCTTATATTACCCCTGACTAATGCACCTAACCTACACATCTTTGGACTGTGGAAAGAAACCAGAGCATCCAGAGGAAACCCACGCAGACATGGGGAGAATGTGCAAACTCCACACAGACAATAGCCTGAGGCTGGAATTGAACCCGGGTCCCTGGTGCGGTGAGGCAACAGTGCTAACCACTGAGCCACCTTGTCCCCCCTCATGGGAATGGAGGGCACAATCTCAGAATAAAGGGGTACTAGTTCAAGACCGACATGAGGAAGAATTTCATCTGAGGGTTAAATGTCTTTGGATCTTCTTGCCAGAGAGCTGAAGACAGAGTCCTTGTGTACATTTAAGGCCAAGATATGATATTTCCTTATTAGTCAAGAATCTAAGAGTTACATGGAAAGACAGGAAAGTGGACATTAGGATGTCAGATCAGCTATGATCCTGTTAAATGGTAGGGCAGGCACATGGGCCAACAGCCTACTCCTGTTCCTCTCTTATGGTCTTAGTCGTAAACTCTCCAGCCAACCTAAACTTGCAACCTATTTGAAGTGCTCAAACATTGCACGTTTCAAGAAGCCAAATTTTTTTTTTTACCTACTTTGTCAAAAGATTAACAGCAGAGGCCTACATTCACAAAACAAATAATTTGCTCCAAACTGACCTGTAGAACAGATGTCATTTACTAACTGCAGCCAGCTACATCCATTAGACACAATTACAAAGAAATAACTTGCAAGTTGGAGTTACCAAAGAAATTAAGCTACCTTATCACAATATCATAGCTTTGAAATCTAACTCCTAGCTCATCAATGGAGATGGAATATTAGAAGCAAAAATACACAAACATAAGACAGGTTATTTTCAATCTCTAGCCTGTGGTAATATCCTTGGAAGTGCTGAAAACTTCAATGCTTGTTATTAACAGCTATGTTAACAACCGACCATCAATACCTGCCAAATCAGATCAACATAACCCGATTCGATTACTGAGGATAACGTCGTACACCCCAGTTTGAAAACTTAAAGAGCCTCACATCTGAGCAAGAGAAACAAATAAGACAGGATTCAGTTCAGTGGAAACAGTCATTGCTTTGGGCTCAGGACCGGTCAACACGAGTTAAGACATTTTCCTGGAGGCCCATGTGACCCCCAACACAAACAACCCGGTTTCCCAACTCCAATATTTTCATTGGAGAGTCAAGAGAATCAGATACGCAACACTGTTTCACGACGCTGTAATGGTTCTCCTGCAGTGACCTGGACAGCAATGCAGACCGGGAAGGAAGGCCATCAACAGGTCCGGGCTTTCCCAACTCCCCGGGAGATGCAGTGGGCCTCGCCCCGGGACCCAGGTTCAGGTACATTAATCCTCTCCCACAACAACCTGTTTACTCACAGCAACCGCTCCGCCCTCTGACCTCAAACCCAGTGTCACCCTCAATTACGTCACAACGGGCCGGTCGGAGGCAGCCAATCTGGAAAGACCCTCGGGTCCGTATTTACATAGGGAGCGATGATTGGTCAAGTGCCGTCACGTCCATGCGGTAGCTTGGACGTCATCATTGCTTCCGTGGAGGCAGCAGCTGGTTTTATGCGTCACAGATGGGGGAGGGGCTGTGGAAATGTAACTCTCTGTAGGTGCTGGAAATCTGATATATGCAGAAGCAGCAGGAAGGCACTTCGAGATTATTGTCGACAACTCTTAATCAAACTTCAGCGACATTATTTTTCTCTCCTAATATGATGTCGTTTGACTTGTCACTTTCAAATTTGTTTTCAATAAACTGCTTTTTTGCTTTCCTAGGGATGAGAAATGTGTTACCAGGTTACTTTGCAGTTTCACGGGTCAAGCACCGCTGTCAGTATGATAAAGCCCAAGTGCTGTTTTACTTGTTAGTCCATGTTACGAAGAGTGGCCTCTGGTTGAGGCAATACTAATGATTTAAATTGCTATCCTATCACAGACATCTACAGTCTTGAGTTCTGTGCTTATTAGTCTCACTATTGTGCATTGCAATAGTGAGACCAATTGTGGATAGAAAACTGGTTAACCGGTCGAAGTCAGAGAGTGGTGGTAGATGGTAAATGTTCAGCCTGGAGCCCAGTTACAAGTGGACTTCCGCAGGGATCAGTTCTGGGTCCTCTATTGTTCGTAATTTTTATTAATGACTTGGATGAGGGAGTCGAAGGGTGGGTCAGTAAATTTGCAGATGATACGAAGATTGGTGGAGTTGTGGATAGTGAGGAGGGCTCTTGTCGGCTGCAAAGGGACTTGGATATGATGCAGAGCTGGGCTGAGGAGTGGCAGATGGAGTTCAACCCTGCCAAGTGTGAGGTGGTCCATTTTGGAAAGACAAATAAGAATGCGGAATACAGGGTTAACGGTAGGGTTCTTAGTGAGGTGGAGGAGCAGAGGGATCTTGGGGCCTATGTTCATAGGTCTTTGAAAGTTGCCACTCAGGTGGATAGAGCTTGTAAGAAGGCGTATAGTGTATTAGCGTTCATTAGCAGAGGGATCGAATTCAAGAGTCGTGAAGTGATGTTGCAACTGTACAGGACTTTGGTTAGGCCACATTTGGAGTACTGTGTGCAGTTCAGGTTGCCTCACTTTAGGAAAGATGTGGAAGCTTTGGAAAGGGTGCAGAGAAGATTTACCAGGATGTTGCCTGGAATGGAGAATAGGTCGTACGAGGATAGGTTGAGAGTGCTAGGCCTTTTCTCATTGGAACGGCGAAGGACCAGGGGTGACTTGATAGAGGTTTATAAGATGATCAGAGGAATAGATAGAGTAGACAGTCAGAAACTTTTTCCCCGGGTACAACAGAGTGTTACAAGGGGACATAAATTTAAGGTGAAGGGTGGAAGGTATAGGGGAGATGTCAGGGGTGGGTTCTTTACCCAGAGAGTGGTGGGGGCATGGAATGCGCTGCCTGTGGGAGTGGTAGAGTCAGAATCTTTGGTGACCTTTAAGCGGCAATTGGATAGGTACATGGATGGGTGCTTAAGCTAGGACAAATGTTCGGTACAACATCGTGGGCCGAAGGGCCTGTTCTGTGCTGTATTGTTCTATGTTCTATGTTCTACACACTGACTCCATTTTTACAAAGAATGATTGAAGGTGAAATCGGCACTTTTATACTTGAATGTTGCCCGTCATATTATACCACTGTCATTCCTATCTGAAATCCATATAACATCCCGCACCTTTTCTTGTTAAAGAATTGGAACCCTTTTCCGTTAACAAGTACAATAACGCATATAGATACAATATTTCTACATATTTGGACAATGCTCTAATGGACGTGTGACACAACCAGACCCAGTCCTTGGACAAATTTCACGCCTTGGCCATGTGTGCCATACGTGTCTTCACAAATGGATATATGTAATTTGTCATAGATGTGTCAGTAGTCACTATCTTGTGTAACTGATGGTTGATTCCATGCTGTTCAGACGTTTGCCTATTTATTCATAGAATTTAACCATTTGTCATTACAGCATTACATGGCGAAGGCTACACAAAACAACTGTAGTCTCTTTCCACTGAGCTATATGTTTGTTCGTAATACTTGAATTCTCACATTCTGCCCTGGTTCAAGTGAAAAACTGCCTGGATGCTTTTTGATTATGCTTTATACCATTCCCTTCTCTCTTTCATCACACACATATGGTTGGAAGCTGAGAGTGTGGGTAAGAAAAACTGAGTCGCTCTGCCTTCCAAATATGAGAGCTGCCATTGAGAGTAAACTCATTGGAGAAGTAGCAAGCAGATTTAGCACAGCCACTAAAAATCTTAGCAAGCCACTTTTGACTATCATGGATTTTACAGCACAAACAGTGCATTTTGCCAGGCTGTTCATTTGAGAGCGAAAAGGAGAAGAGATAATATTTTTAAAGTCACATTTCCTACACATCTTGGAAGGATACATTAGTGCACAGTGGACTTTAGTCAAGCACACTTTGTTGATTAGGAGAATGTGAGGACTGCTAATGCTGAAGATCAGAGTCAAACATTGTGGCGCTGGAAAAGCACAGCAGGTCAGGCAGCATTCTGATGAAGGGTTTATGCCTGTAATGTTGATTCTCCTGCTGTTTGGTTGCTGCCTGACCTGCTGTGTTTTTCCAGCATCACATTTTTCGACCACAATTTGTTGAGCCACATCAAATATAATAAATATGGCATTTAATGTGTCAAAACTATTGCACTAATGGTATCTTTGATTTGTTGCATAAAGGGGAAGTTGGTGAAGTAGTCAGTGACCAAAATGTAATTATTTCTTTGAATATGGAAATAACAATAGTGATCTTGCACCTCGACATGAAAGGAATCTCAAGAGGAAGGAGCGATACTGTCATTGTTGATGTTGATGCAGTTGACATGTTTCCCACAATTTGAATAGCTGGTTGATGTTCTTATTATATATATCATGCCAATATATAGATTCATGCACCAATCTCTTGTATTTTTTTCCTGAGCCCATGTGACCTAAATGTATGTGGTCCAGCATATATTGACGTGGAACTTGCACAATCACCTTTTGTTTGCCTTTGAGATTACATTACTTGGTGGTCCTATTTAGAATGAACATGCTAGTTTGTGGGCCTGTTAAAGATTCACTCATACCACCTGGTGATGATAGTGATCATCTGATGCAGCTTGCTGAATAAGGTCTACTTGGCTCTGACCAAAAATGAATGTGGACAAGGTTGCAGTCTGAAATCTTTGCTTTGCAAAGCCATGCAATTTGGTGCTAAACTGATGGATTTGTTATCTCACAGATCATAATAATACATAGATTTGTGCATGCTGAAAAAAAAATCAGAAAAGGTCCTGCTGTATCAACAATGTAGAACTTTCCAGATGTTGAACCCAGGGAACTGTATTGACTTTTATAATCAATTATCCCAATGCAAGGGATGTCAGACCCATTGAAAGCAATTAGCTTATTGTACATAGATTGTGCTAAATTGTGCCAGTCATTGTGCAACCAACAATTACATTTTAATATAAACTAGAAGGAATGATATGCAAAAGGGGAAGCAGAAGCAAAGGTGATATCATTTCTTTCAGGTGAAATGTATTCTATGTGTTATTCCAAGGATTTGAACAATTTGGAGTTTTGGTAATGGCAGCAACAAAGCAGGGTGCAGTGCCCCTTTTTAGCCAAAGACTTGGCCTTACAAGATTGTCAGTCAGGATCTCAGGAGCAATTAAAGCTTTCTAGGCTGTGCTGGAACTGGATTGGTGGGTATGAATTTTCTAGGCAGGCAAAGGCAGTGAAAGTTTGGGGCTGAACATGTGTGCAACGGTGGCACATATGTACCATGCCACCTTGCAGAGGAATGGTACCTGTGACCACAATCAGTAAAATAGACTCTTGTTGCTAGAAATCAATTAATGGAATTCTATTGTTTTAAAATTTCCAGGTTGCTTTCAATGCCTGTTGGCTCTTCCAGAATGGTTGGTAGCCCTGTCAGCAGGATCATCTAAGGAGAGTGAAATAAGGTTAACATTTTCAGTTGATGGCCATTCATAGAGTCATAAGTCATAGAGATGTCAAGCATGGAAACAGACCCTTTGGTCCAATTCGCCCATGCTGACCAGATATCCTAACCTAATTTAGTGCTGGAAATGAGTTGCTGGAAAAGCGCAGCAGGTCAGGCAGCATCCAAGGAGCAGGAGAATCAACGCTTCGGGCATGAGCCCTTCTTCAGGAATGAGGAAAGTGTGCCAAGCAGGCTAAGGTAAAAGGTAGGGAGGAGGGACTTGGGGGAGGGTAGTTGGAAATGCGATAGGTGAAAGGAGATTAAGGTGAGGGTGATAAGGTGAAGGTGATAGGCCGGAGTGGAGGTGGGGGCAGAGAGGTCAGGAAGAAGATTGCAGGTTAGGAAGGTGGTGCTGAGTTCGAGGATTGGGACTGAGACAAGGTGGGGGGAGGGGAAATGAGGAAACTGGAGAAATCTGAGTTCATCCCTTGTGGTTGGAGGGTTCTGAGGCGGAAGATGAGGCGCTCTTCCTCCAGCCGTCGTGTTGCTATGGTCTGGTGATGGAGGAGTCCAAGGACCTGCATGTCCTTGGAGGAGTGGGAGGGGGAATTGAAGTCTTGAGCCACGGGGTGGTTGGGTTGGTTGGTCCGGGTGTCCTAGAGGTGTTCTCTGAAGTAGGTGGCCTGTCTCCCCAAAGTCAGCTCAGGACAACACTCTCACAGACTTGCAAAAGACGTTCAGACCAACAAAATTTGGACCCAACCAGGACAACCAGTACCTACAACAAATCCGAAGCCTCCAGCAACAGATCTCCCTCCGGATCCTCCTCTCCACGCTTGCAGCCATGCGCCACTACCTACATTCTCTGCAATTAGCCCGACCCCAGCTCAGGACAACACTCTCACAGACTTGCAAAGGCAGAAGCTCTTCAGCCAGGTTCTCAAACAGACTCACTACCACAGCCACATCTCCTTCCTCAGCACCTGCCTACGGAACCGACTGACCCTGCACGGACTCTGGACTACGTTCAGACCAACAAAATTTGGACCCAAGCAGAACAACCAGTACTTACAACAAATCCGAAGCCTCCAGCAACAGACCTCCCTCCGGATCCTCCGCTCCACGCTTGCAGCCATGCGCCGCTACCTACATTCCCTGCAATTAGCTCTACCCCAGCTCAGGACAACACTCTCACAGACTTGCAAAGGTTCCTCCCTCCTAACCTAATTTAGTCCCAGTTTCAGCATTTAGCCCAATCTAAACCCTTCCTATTCATATACTTGAAAGGGTTCAGAAAAGATTTACAAGAATGTTGCCAGGGAGAGGCTGAACAGGCTGGGGCTGTTTTCCCTGGAGCGTCAGAGACTGAGGGGTAACCTTACAGAGGTTTACAAAATTATGAGGGGCGTGGATAGGATAAATAGACAAAGTCTTTTCCCTGGGGTCGGGAAGTCCAGAGCTAGAGGGCATAGGTTGAGGGTGAGAGGGGAAAGATATAAAAGAGACCTAAGGGGCAACTTTTTTACGCAGAGGGTGGTACGTGTATGGAATGAGCTGCCAGAGGATGTGGTGGAGGCTGGTACAATTGCAACATTTAAGAGGTATTTGGATGGGTACATGAATAGAAAGGATTTGGGGGATATGGGCCGGGTGCTGGCAGGTGGGACTAGATTGGGTTGGGATATCTGGTCAGCATGGACGGGTTGGATTGAAGGGTCTGTTTCCATGCTGTACATCTCTTTGACTCTATGACTCATCCAGATATATTTTAAATGCTCTAATTGTACTAGCCCTCACCACTTCACAGAACAGCTCATTCTATACATGCACCATTCTCTGCATGAAAAAAGTTGCCTCTTAGGTGCCTTTTAAATTTTTCCCTCTTACCCTAAACCTATGCCCTCTAGTTCTGGACTCGCCATAGGAAAACATACTTTGTCTATTTACCCTATCCATGCCCCTCATGATTTTATAAACCTATATAAGGTCACCCCTCAGCCTGCGGTGCTCCCAGCCTATTCAGCCTCTCCCGATAGTTTAGATCCTCCAACCCTGGCAACATCCTTGTAAATCTTTTCTGTACTCTTTTCAAGTTTCACAACATCCTTCTTATAAAAGGAGACCAGAATTGCACACAATATTCCACAAGTGGCCTAACTAATTTCCTGTACGGCCGCAACATGACCTCCCAACTCCTATACTCAATACTCTGACCAATAAAGGAAAGCATACCAAACACCTTCTTCACTATCCTATCTACCTGCGACTCTACTTCCAAGGAGCTATGAACCTGTACTCCAAGATCTTTTTGTTCAGCAACACTCCCCAGGACCTTACTGTTAAGTGTATATTTCATGTTTGATTTGCCTTTCCAAAATGCAGCACCTCGCATTTATCTAAATTAAACTCCATCTACCACTCCTCAGCCCATTGGCCTGTCTGATCAAGATCCCGTTATACTCTGAAGTAACCTTCTTTACTGTCAACCACACCCCAATTTTGGTGTCATATGCAAACTTACTAGCTATACCTCTTATGCTCACATCCAAATCATTTATATAAATGATGAAAAAGTGGACCCAGCACCAATCCTTGTAGCATACCCTAGTCACAGGCCTCCAGTCTGAAAAGTAACTCTCCGGCACCACCCGCAGTCTCCTACCTTGGAGCCAGTTTTGTATGCAAATGGATAGTTCTCCCCGTATTCCATGAGATCAAACTTTGCTAACCAGTCTACCATGAGGAACATTGTCAAATGTCTCACTGAAGTTCATATACATCATGTCCACACTCTGCCCTCATCAAACCTCTTCCTTACTTCTTCAAAAACCTTGATCAAGTTCATGAGACATAATTTCCCACGCACAAAGCCATGTTGACTATCCCTACTCCGTCTTGCTTTTCCAAATACATGTAAATCCTGTCCCTCAGGATTGCCTCCAAACATTTACCTACTACTGATGTCAGGTTCACTGGTCCATAATTTCCTGGCTTTTCCTTACCACATTTCTTAAATAGTGGCACCATGTTAACCAACCTCCAGTCTTCCAGCACCTCACCTGTGACTATCGATGATACAAATATTTTAGCAAGGAGACCAGCAATCACTTTCCTAGCTTCCCACAGAGTTGTAGGGTACACCTGATCAGGTCCTCGGGATTGATCTACTTTTATACATTTTAAGACAGCCAGCACCTCCTCCCCTGTAATATGGACATTTTTCAAGGTGTCATTATCTGCTTGTTCACATTCTGTATCTTTCATGCTCTTCACCACAAGTAAACACTAATGCGAAATATTCATTCAGTTTCTCCCTCATTTCCTACGGTTCCACACATAGGCTGCTTTGAAGATCTTGTGGGGCCTATTCTCTCCCTAGTTACCCTTTTGCTCTTGATGTATTTATAGCTTCCCTTTGGATTCTCCTTAATCCTATTAGCCAAAGCTATCTCATGTCCTCTTTTTGTCCTCCTGATTTCCCTCTTAAATATATTCCTACTGCCTTTATGGGACTCACTCGATCTCTTCTGTCTGTACCTAACATATGCTTCCTTCTTTTTATCAACCAAAATCTCAATTTCTCTAGCCATCCAGCATTTCCTATACCTACCAGCCTTGCCTTTCACCCTAACAGGAAACTTCTGTCTCATTTTGAAGGCTTCCCATTTTCCAGCCATCCTTTTACTTGCGAACATTTGCCCCCAATCAACTTTTGAAAATTCTTGCCAAATACCGTCAAAATTGGTCTTCCTCCAATTTAGAACTTTAACTCTTAGATCCTGTCTATCCTTTTCCATCACTATTTTAAATCTAACAGGGTTATGGTCACTAGCCCCAAAGTGCTTCCTTACTCGCACCTCAGTCACATACCCTGCCTTATTTCCCAAGATTAGGTCAAGTCTCTATTAGGTACATCCACATATTGAATCAGAAAATGTTCTTGCAAACACATAACAAATTCCTCTCCATCTAAACCCTTAACACAATGGCAGTCACAGCTTATGTTTGGCAAGTTAAAATCTCTTGCCACCCTATTATTCTTAAAGATAACTGAGATCTTCTTCCAAATTTATTTCTCAATTTCCCACTGACTATTGGGGGTCTATAATATAATCTCAATCAGGTGCTCATCCTTTTCTTATTTCTCAATTCCACCCAAATAACCTCCCTGGATGTATTTCCAGGAATATTCCCCCTAAGTACAGCCATAATGCTATCCCTTATCAAAAACACCAGTCCCCTTCCTGTCTTGCCTCCCTTTCTATCCTTCCCGTAGCATTTGTATCCTGGAACATTAACGTACCAGTCCTGTCCATCCCTGAACCATGATACCCAATCCCATGATACCCAATCCCATGTTCCTAACTATGCCCTGAGTTCACTTGCCTTCTCTGTTAGGTCTCTTGCGTTGAAATAAATGCAGTTTAATTTATCAGTCCTACCTTGTTCTCTGCCCTGTTCCTGCCTGCCCTGACTGTTCGACTCACTCCGGTTCTCAACTGTACCAGTGTCAGATTGATCTCTTTTCTCACTATTTCTCTGGGTCCCACACCCTACCTTACTATTTTAATCCTCCCGAGCAGTTCTAGCAAACCTCCCTGTCACTATATTAGTCCCCTTCCAACTCAGATCTAATGTGCCCTTCTTGTACAGTTCACTTCTATCCCAAAAGGGATTCCAATGATCCAAAAATGTGAACCTTTCTCCCTGCACCAGCTCCTCAGCCATGACCTCCATTAGTTTGTTACACTGGGAGTAATCCAGATATTACTACCCTTGACATCCTTTTTAACTTCCTGCCTAACTGTCTGTTTTCTCGCTTCAGAATCTCATCCTTGTCCCTTCCTATGTTGTTAGTTCCAATGTGTACAACAATCTCCTGCTGATCCCTCTCTCCTTTGAGAACATTCTGCAACTTCTCTGAGATATTCTTGACCCTGGCATCAGTTAGGCAACACGCCATTCTGATGTTTTGCTGCCTGCCACAAAAACGTCTGTCTGTGCCGCTGACTAGAGACTCCTCTATTACAATCGCATCAGAACCAGTTCTCAAGATTTATGGTTGGAAATGTGAAACGGTCATCAATGTGACACATTAACTCTGTTTCTCTCATCTTGGACGATATCAGATATGCTGAATATTTACAGTGGTTTGTTTTTATTGTGTGATGATAGTACTTTTTTTTCCCTGCTTGTTGGTCTGTCTGTTGGCAATATATTTCAAAGCCTAGAGTCATAGATAGAGTCATAGAGTCATACAGCATGGAAATGGACCTTTCGGTCCAACTCATCCGTGCCAACCAGGTTTCCCAAACTAAGCTACTCCCATTTTGGCCCATATCATTCTAAATACTTCCTAATCGTGTACCTATCCAAATATCTTTTAAATGTTGTAACTGTATCTGCATCTACCACTTAGTGGATGGATTTCAACAAAACCTGGTACACCAATAGGGTACTGCTTAGGGAAGAACTACTTACTTATTGGTGTGAAGATACCGAATTGGATCCTGGAATTTAATTTTATAAAATTGATCTGTTAACTTTAGGAGATAGGATAAAGTGATTTTTTTGTGGAATAATGAGGATTAACTCAACTACTCTTATAAAATTTGTCACAGCTATCAAACTATAAGCAGAGTTTCCAAAGCAGGTTGTTAAATGTGGATTGCCTTGAAGCCTCCTAAAAAAAAAAGGCGCTCTTCATACAAAGCTTTTTTTGAGCTTTTTAGTCACAAAAGCAAAAACATTAACAAAGATGTGGGCAGTTGTAATAATGTTGAAACAAAAACTGAAGTTGCTGGAGAAACTCAACAGTTCTGGCAGCACCTGTGAAGAAAAAGCAGAGCAAGTACATTATGACAGTCCGATGGTATCCAAATTGTAAACATAAAACAGAAATTGCTGGGGAAACTCTTCAGAGCACTGAAGAAGATTTGCTGAACTCAAACGATTTAACGTGTTTTCTCTCCACAGATGCTGCCAAACATGCTGAGTTTCTCCAGCAATTTTCTGTTTTTGTTTCAGATTTTCAGTATCCATATATGTCTTCTATTTCAGTGTAATAATGTTGATATCACAGTGTGGTGGAGCTATGCATTCCACTGAATGCCCTCTTCAATTATTGTAAATACTAGTTGTTGTTAACCATTTCTCTCTCTCGGTGTTTTGATCCCTCCTGTGCACCATTCACAACTCCTACAAAAATGAAGCAGTTTGTATCCATACAAAGCCAGACCTGCATAACATTCAAGCTTATGCCGATAAGCAGCAAATAACATTCTCATCATCCAACTGCTTGGCAAAGACAATATCCAATCAGGAAAAGTGCCCCTGCCTTCCCCCACCCTGACATTCAATGGCAGGGCTTATTCTCTCCACCACTTCCGCTCTACCTTCTTGTAATTTCTGACTCAGAGACACTGACACTGCGATCCCTAAACCTGTTCAGTAGGCAAGTCACCTACTCCCCTGTCATTCCCATGAGTATAAAAAAATAGTCTTTGGCAGATGCCAAAACAAAACACAACAAGACATTTTAGGGATCTTGTGTTGGAAAAGTTTAAAACATGTTATGTACAAGTCATCAAGATGTCTGGCCCTTTAAATAACACGACTGCAGGACCCAACATGCTGCTTTAATCATCTTTTTACAAGAATAGACAATATAGAAATTACAAGAACCTCCATCATCCAAATTTGTAATCCTGGGCATCATTCTGGCCAGTGGCCTGGATGTTGGAAGGAAAAGTGCCATTTTAATATATTTTTGGAGAACAAGTAGTGATTGTTGTGACAGCCTGACCCCAGAAAGCTATGACCTTTTCTCCACAAGTAGTATACACACATATGAGTTTTGGACTACTTTAGTTTGGGATTATGTTCGGCATGGACTGGTTGGACCAAAGGGTCTGTTTGCATGCACTATAACTCAATGCCAATGGCAGCTCACGGATGAATTAATATGGATCATCATTGTTAACAGTTGGTCTTAAGTTACTTACGATGAATCCCCTTTACACAGTTAACATAAATGAACACATAGAGTCACAGAGGCACAGTGCAGATGAGCTTATGCTACATTTTTTATTGAGACAGTGATATAGTTTATTACTCTTGACAAGCACGGAACAATTAGTAACTGATGATGAGCAGGTCCCCAAAGATATCAACTACTTCTTTTATACTGGTCAAAGAATATAGGAAGGTGGCTCAATCAGAAAGTGTTTAGGTGCGAGATCTGCCCCAGCGTCGTATAATAGTGCTCCGGTACCTGGAGAGATGGGAAGACAGAGGAATATGAAGCATATTGCCTGGAGTCAATTGGTTCATTTGATCACTGAGACAGAGTCTGTCCTCTCCATGACACAGCCGTTCACGCCTCTCCAGGAATAAGCTCTCTTCCCCTTCATCATGTGGTATTCCACTCAGTTTTTGGTGCTAAAATGGGAAAGTCATGATCAATAAGGTGATTAATTCAAGAAGATTAACTTCCAAACGCTTTTAAATCAATGCTCATCAATTATGAATTTACAAAACAAATTGTCATTGGCATCAACTTGTATTTTAAATCATTAGTTCTGAGCTGTGGTTTGTTTGGTAGCATTCTCACTTCCCACTTGGGGTGCAGGTTAGTACTCTGCTGCAGTACTCACACTGTCAGAGTAACCATCTATTGGTTAAAATGTTTCTCTTAGAGTCCATCTGTCTTTTTCAAGTGGACATAAATGATCCCTTTGCACTATTTTTAATAAAAAAGCAAGCGTCCTGTACAATATCGATGCCTCAATCATTATATCTGGAGGTTGCCATTTGCTTCTAGGAGGTTGCTGTGCACAAATTATTTGCCACATTTGCTACATTGCATCAGTGACAAATGCCAAAATTGCTTTAGTGACTGTAAAGTGTGGGATACCTTGTGGTTGTGGAAGGTACATATAACTGCAAATATTTATTTTGATATGATTACTTTTTCCTCACTAATCCTGGGGATAATCCAATTTGTAACTCAGCTCGTTCTATTTAATAATAAAACATGCTAGTAACAGAAAGCCTAGCCTAGTATTTATTGAGCGTCTTATCATTTTGCTGATGACTATTTCAGTGTTCTGAAGAAGGGTCATACTGGACTCAGCATCAGAGTAATGCTTTTTCCCGACAGATGCTACCAGACCTATTGAGTTTTTCTAGCACTCCCTGTTTTTATTCAGATTTCCACTACCCACAGTATTTTGCTTTTATTTCAAAGTATCATCCATATAATGAGTTAATTTGAAGGATGGTTATTTAGGTGAACTCAGCTGCCATTTGCACAATCCATGAAAAGAAACTGAAATAAAAGGCTAGACATTATCAATATTGCCTGTGCCATTGAAATGGGAAGGGAGCAAGTTCAATTATCGTGTCATTGACTCAGACCCTTCAGTCCAACTTGTCCATGCCGACCAGATATCCTAACCTAATCTAATTCCATTTGCCAGCACTTGGCCCATGCCCAATTCATATACCAATCCAGATGCCTTTTAAATGTTGTAACTGTACCAGCCTCCACCACTTTTTCTGGCAGCTCATTCCATACATGCACCACCCTCTGCATGTCCCTCTCACCCTAAACCTATACCCTCTAGTTCCATACTCACCCCTCCCCCCCCACTACCAGGGAAAAGACCTTGTTGATTTACCCTATCCATGTCCCTCATGATTTTATAAATCTCTATAGGTCACCCCTCAACTTCTAACGCTTCAGGAAAAACAACACCAACCTATTCAGACTCTCCTTGTAGATCAAACCCTCCAATCCTGGCATCATCCTTGTAGATCTTTATTGAACCCTTTCAAATTTCACAACATCCTTCCAATAGGAGGGAGACCAAAACTATACTCAATATTCCAACAGTGGGCTAACCAAGGTCCTGTCCAGCCACAGCATGACCATCCAACTCCTAATCGGGCCCAATCAAGAGCCATTCCCCCCTACTTTCCTATTGTCACATGCACCTACCTGCTGGTTTTGGGGCCCAACAATGTTGCTGTAGTGATTAGGTCGAGGTGGCCGTCACTGACTACGTGGTTGGGGCTGTTTACCTGGGCCAATCAGGGAACCTCATAGTAAACAAGGTCCACCTGGTCCCAATCACTACATTTGTAGAGGAGGCCTCACACAGGGAGGTTGACAGGCCATAGGAGGTTAGCACCATCAGGGTCTGTATTGTTCATGGACAACCATGGCTTTCTGGGTGGGTCAACTCTCCAGCCTGAACTGCCTCACATTACGTTATTGTTATTTTTACCATGGAAGAATGTGAACCCCTGCATTTTGAGGTATCTCCTGCATCTGTCTTTTCCGGTAATGTTCACTTCTCTCAGTGGCTTCAGCCCCGAAATCATGCTGAGAGCCTCCATCTTCCTTGGGCTACCCATTGTCCTTAACTGGATGGCACACACAGAGGCGAACAATTGGAAGGCTGCCTTACACAAAGTTGGTTCAAAATGATGGTTGAGACTATTTTCAGACTCAGAACATATGAACAAGGAACAAGAGTAGGCCACTTGGCCCTTTGGTCTGCTCCACCATTCAATATGATCGCGGTTGATCTGATTTTACTCAACTCTCCATTCATGCATACACTACTGATAATCTTTCTACACCCTTGGTAAACAAATGTAACCTGTGTATAATTCCATGTTGCCATTGCCATGATGATGACCGTTGCCACTTTGGGCCCAGCTGCAAGCCAAAGAGTTCTCAAAAGGTGAACAGTCTGTCCCTTGTGTCTGACAGAGGCCACTAAGGTTCACACGACGTGAGGCAGTGGGCCCTCCCATCATCATGGCATCTGCAACATGGAATCTTACATGGATTATATTGAATTACTGAGGGGATGTAAGGTGATCAGTATATGTAGAGTTGAGGTTAAAATCAGATCAATTGAATAGTTGAGTACATCCAAAGTGCTCTAGGCTCGAACAGCCAAGTGACGTACTCTTGTTCTTTGTTTGCATGTTCTGAGCCTGAAAGTAGTCTTAAACATCAATTACATGTGGCAAGTAAAATGCCAGTGTAGTCATAAAGAAGCCCTTAATTGGCCACTTTACTGGGCTCTGGTTGGATGGTCATCATTTGTCCCTGCTAGAAGACGTTGGCATGACACTTATCATCGACTACTTTCCCACATTTTCAGCATTCACTCCTTCCAATCCAACACCAAAGAACTTGTGGGCGGCATGGTGGCCCAGTGGTTAGCACTGTTGCCTCACAGTGCCTGAGACCTGGGTTCAATTCCTGCCTCAGGCGACTGACTGTGTGGAGTTTGCACATTCTCCCCGTGTCTGCGTGGGTTTCCTCAGGGTGCTTCGGTTTCCTCCCACAGTCCAAAGATGTGCAGGGTCAGGTGAATTGGCCATACTAAATTGCCCGTAGTGTTAGGTAAGGGGTAAATGTAGGGGTATGGGTGGGTTTCGCTTCGGCGGGTCGGTGTGGACTTGTTGGGCCGAAGGGCCTGTTTCCACACTGTAATGTAATCTAATCTAGTAACACCCAGCCCCAAATTTCTAGTCTCTTTTTATAACTCTGACTCCTAATCATAGGCTCAATCCTGTATTTTTACACTGCCCCTCCTCTTTTATTGCTATTCAAATAATGCTTTCTGTAAGATGCCTTTCAAATGCAAGTAGCTTTTGATATTGAGTAACTTCAGCCAGTATTCTTTTGTGTGGGCCTCATTTTATCCTATGCTAATTTCTTTGACACCTGTCTTAAAATGCATAAACGTGGATAATTCTGCAGCACCTGATCAGGTATACCCTAGATCTGTGTGGGAAGCTATGGAAGTGATTTCTGGGCCTCTTACTTAGATATATTTTATCATCAATAGCCATAGGTGAGGTGCCAAAACACTGGAGGTTGGCTAACATGGTTCCACTATTTCAGAAAGGTGGTAAGGAAAAGCCAAGGAACTATATACCTGTGAGCTTGACTTGGTGGACAAGTTATTGGAGGGAATCCTGAGGGACAGAATTTACATGTATTTGGAAAAGCAAGGACTGATTTGGGATAGTCAACATGGCTTTGTGAATGTGAAATTGTGTCTTACTAACTTGATTGAGTTTTTTGAAAAAAATAACGAAAAATATTGATGAGGGCAGAGCAGTGAACATGATCTATCTGGACTTCAATAAGGCATTCGATAGTTTCCTCACGGTAGACTGGTTAGTAAGGTTAGATCACATGGAATAGAGGGAGAACCAGCCATTTGGATACAAAAGTAGTGGGAGCAAGTTAGGAGACAAAGGGTGGCGGTGGAGTGTTGCTTTTCAGACTGAAAGCCTGGGACCCGCGGTGTGCCACAAAGATTGGTGCTGGGTCCACTAGATTTTAATTATTTATATAAATGACTTGAATGGAAGCATGGTAGGTATAGTTAGTGAATTTGCAGATGACATCAAATTTGGATGTGTAATGGACAGTGAAGAAGGCTACCTCACAGTATAATGGTTCTTGATCAGATGGGCCAATGGGCCGAGGATGGCAGATGGAGTTTAATTTAGATAAATATGAGGTGCAGCATTTGGAAAGGCAAATCAGGGAAGGACTCATACACTTAATGGTAAGGTCTGAGCTGAACAAAGAGACCTTGGAGTGCAGATTCATAGTTCCTTGCAATTTTTGTCTCCCTGCTATAGGAAGAATGCTGTGAAACTTGAAAGTGTTCAGAAAAGATTTACAAGGATGTTGCCAGTTTTGAAGGGTTTGAGCTATAGGGAAAACCTGACTAAGCTGGGGATGTTTTCCCTGGAGTATCAGAGGCTGAGGGGTGACCTTATAGAGGTTTATAAAATCATGAGAGACATGGCTAGGGTAAATAGCCAAGATCCTTTCCTCACAGCGGGGAGTTCAAAACTAGTTGGCATAGATTTAAGGTGAGAGGGGAAAGATTTAATATGGACATGCGGGGCAACTTTTTC
Organism: Chiloscyllium plagiosum; assembly: GCF_037043375.1. Classification (NCBI taxonomy): domain Eukaryota; kingdom Metazoa; phylum Chordata; class Chondrichthyes; order Orectolobiformes; family Hemiscylliidae; genus Chiloscyllium; species Chiloscyllium plagiosum. The sequence continues at coordinate 79,121,081 of NW_028270140.1, forward strand.
ACACAGAGGGTGTGTGTTTGGAATGGGCTGCCAGAGGTGGCGGTGGAAGCTGGTAAAATTGCAATTTTCAAAGAGCAACTGGATGGGTATGTGGATAGGAAGGGTTTAGAGGGATATGGGCCTGGTGCTGGCAAATGGGATTGGATTAATTGATCGGTATGGATGAGTTGGACATAGTGGTCTGTTTCCATGCTATATAACTCTGTGACTCTTCATTTCCTTTTGTTCATCAATTAGACCCCTGTTTAGTTCTCTCTTTACTGCCGTGTATTGTTTTTATTCACTTGTAGGATGTGGGCATTGCTGGCTGGCCAGCATTTATTGCCTAACCCTTGAAGATACTTTGTATTGATTGGTACCACTGAATGGCTTGCTCGACCATTGAGAGTCAAGGTGTGTGGATCTGGAGTCACATGTAGGCCAGATCAGGCGAGGATGGCAGATTTTCCTTCCCTGAACAAGATTAGTGAACCAGATAGATTTTTTCCAATAATTGACAATAGTCATCAGTATTCCAGATATTTTTTGTTGAATTCAAATTCCACCACGTACTTGGTGGGATTCAAACTTGGTCCCAGAACATTAGGGGAGAAAGTGAGGACTGCAGATGCTGGAGATCAGAGCTGAAAATGTGTTGCTGGAAAAGCGCAGCAGGTCAGGCAGCATCCAAGGAACAGGAGAATCGACGTTTCGGGCATAAGCCCTTCTTCAGGAACATTAGCTCAGTTTCTGCATTAATAGTTCAGCAATAATACCACAAGGCAATTGCATCCCCCATGCCTACCCATTTATGGTACAATACACTCTAACATTGCACAAATTGGCACTAACAGCATTAATCTTTCTCAGAAGGATCAAAGAAATGCCAGTATACATTTTTGAAATATAGCAAAGGACTTTCAGTTTACATAATCCACACAGTCAAGGATTCTTATAAATATGAAAATACTAATTCTGATTGAGCTGGATTTGAACCTCGTGAAGCAGGGATTTTAAGATTGCACTTTAAAAATATTCATTCTACAGTATTATAGGAAATAACATAGGAAATAACATAGGAAAAATGTAGGTCTTCAGTCATAACAATTGCTGACATTAAATTAACAATACCTTTAAAATGAGCCTACTGTTCTTCATGTCCTGTTTCCATGGCATTACATAGCGCCTTGGAATACAAGGATGGAGGTCAGAGAAAATTGGGATATGACCTATGGTACAACTGGAAAATATAAATTATAAATTAATATTTTCAGTTCCAATTTTGATTAATATACTTTGTCTAAAAAGTAGCATTTAACAAAACTAATATTACAATTCCATATTATTGCGACAATATATGGCAAATATTTTATTCTTATTTTCTGATCATGAACTTTGTCACCCAACAACTAATCAATAATTATATCAAAAAATTATAGTGGTTCCATCAAATTCTGTTATCTTATGTATCAATTATAGGGAATTTTCCTGAAGTAAATTTTCTTAATCCTATCTTTTTTTCTGTGGAAACTGTAATTTAACTAAAGATCTATTTGGAAGGATATTATTATGTTTCAACAACGCCGTACTGTTTATTAGCATTTCTCAAAAAAACTGGAAATGTTATCTGGGAAGAGGACTCAAAATGGTGAAAACCCTGCCATAAATGTCCTACCTATAGACGAAATAAATATTATGGATAGTCAGGAGCAATGCAAACATATAATCTCATTTTGGGGTGTAGTGGGTTCTGCTGCACTTAAATAAATAATTACTGAGGGAAGACTATTAAATACCTAATATAACAGGTAAAAGAATATTCAACTGACACCCTCCCTCAACTTAGCTCACACATCCCCAGCTACACCTCTCTCCCCCAGACACCTAACTCCCTCTAGTCCTTGACTAGCCACCCCCCTCCTCCTGGAATTCAACAGCCTCCACTCTGGACCCAACATTCTCCCTCTCTTTATGGGACCCAACACCCTCATTTTAAGCCCAGGACCCAATCCCCCTTCACCAATACTGGACATGACTCCCTTTTCCCCATTGCTAGACATGACATCAATCCCCACTTGCCCCACTTTTATCACCCTCTCCTTTCTATTTATATTCTAATATATGACTTTTTCTTTAGTTTCAATTTTGCCTCATTTATTTATTTATCTACAGTATGTCACATTGGATTAAGATAAAGACCAACGCAAGGGGTAAGAAGTTGTTTTTGGGGTAACAAGAATGGAACAACAAACTGGAAAGTTGATGTTATAAAACAAATTAGTCCCTGATGACAGAACATGGGTAAATTAAAAAACACACCAAGAAAATAAACAAAAAGAGCATAATGAAAGTGGATACAAGATTAAAAAGAAACTAAGGCAACAGTTAAAATGGCTAGGAGGCGTTACAAAAATAATGATCAAAAGTACAAAAATAGATAGTAAAATATTGTGCAGACACCTAAATAGCAAAAAAGAAAAACCAGAATCAAATAATTAAGTACTGCACATGATAAATTCACAGGCAATGGTAGCAAAATGATAACAATATTAAATTATTAAATTGTCTTGGTATTTTCAATAAGATTAATACAAATCTTTACAATGAAGAAACAAGATATTTAATCCAAAAGGTCTAAGTTGATTTTTATGCTCCATGCGAAGTTTCTTCCATCCGACTAGCACTGTCTAGAGTCATAGAGTCTTAAAGATGTACAGCACAGAAACAGACCCTTCGGTCCAACTCGTCCATGCTGACCAGATATCCCAACCCAATCTAGTCCCACCTGCCAGCACCTGGCCCATATCCCTCCAAACCCTTCCTAGTCATATACCCATCCAGATTCCTTTTAAATGTTATAATTGTACTAGCCTCCACCACTTCCTCTGGCAGCTCATTCTATACACATACCACTCTCTGAGTGAAAAAGTTGCTCCTTAGGTCTCTTTTATATCTTTCCCCTCTCACCCTAAACCTATGCCCTCTAGTTCTGGACTCCTTGACCCCAGGGAAAAGACTTTGCCTATTTATCCTATCCATGCCCCTCATGATTCTATAAGGTCACCCCTCAGCCTTCGACGTTCCAGGGAAAATAGCCCTAGCCTTATTCAGCCTCTCCCTATAGCTCAAATCCTCCAACCCTGGCAACATCCTTGTAAATCTTTTCTGAACACTTTCAATTTTCACAACATCTTTCCGATAGGAAGGACAACAGAATTGCACGCAACAGTGGCCTAACCAATGTCCTGTACAGCTGCAACATGACCTCCCAACTCCTTTTCACAATACACTGACCAATAAAGGAAAGCATACCAAATGCCTTCTTCATTATCCTATCTACCTGCGACTCAATTTTTAAGGAGCTATGAACCTGCACTCCAAGGTCTCTTTGTTCAAGCACACTCCCTAGGACTTTACCATTACGTGTATAAGTCCTGCTAAGGTTTGCTTTCCCAAAATGCAGCACCTCACATTTGTCTGAATTAAACTTCATCTGGCAATTCTCAGCCCATTGGCCCATCTGATCAAGATCCCATTGTAATCTGAGGTAACCTTCTTCGCTGTCCATTACATCTCCAATTTTGGTGTCAGCTGAAAATTTACTAACTATACCTCTTATGTTTACATCCAGTCTACAAGAGTAACCTTCTGTTCTGTTACAAATGTAAGATTTTACAAGGTTGTAACGTTTCGGCATTGTGTTTTTAATTTAGGGTAAAATGCAAGAATGAAGACATTCATGAGACCTGTTCTTAATTCTGCTGTCAACACAATTGGGTTGCTTGAGTGTTAAAGGTCAGAAGGCAGGCTAGGTAGTTTTGCTAGGAAGAGAGCACAGGGAGATCACACTTTGACCAAAACATCTGTGCTGATGATTGATAAATTGTTAGTCTCTAATTCCCAGGAATTTCAGGTTTTATGAGTGGTTATACTTTAAACCATTTATTTAGTTTCAGAATGGAACAAAGTTTGTTTTTAAATGATTGCACATTAATACTTTCACCTGGATATAAGATATTTGTAATTCATGTTACCATTGAGAAGATAAGTGCCTATAGGAAGCCTATGCTCATTAGTCTTTTTCTTGAAAAATATTGGTTGTTTTCTTGAAAAATAGTAGGGAGTAGAGACAGTAAGTCACAATGGTTTACTAAACAAGATGCTTGGATTGAAAATACCATGTTATTGGGCATTTAGCACGACTGTATAATTTGCTTAACTTTGGCTAAGGAGAAGAATCTCCAGGGTAACCATCACTGTGTAAAATTCAGTTTGGGGGTTAGATATTATTCATCAGGAACAAATTTGTGGATGACATTAAAATAAGAGTTAATACAGAGAAGAACTATAACATAAGGCAGGAATATATTAACAAACTTGCAGAATATATGTGTAGTTTACATATTAACTTCGGTATAGAACCATCGTTTATCATGTCTACTCTGGTGACATGAGCTAGCTGCCCATTCCTAATCCCATTTGTCAGCACTGGTTCATAGCCTTACAGGTTCCAGCACTTCAGATGCAGAACTAGGCTCCTTGTAAATGAGTTGAAGGTTTCCGCCTTAACCATCAAACCAGGTAGTGAATTCCAGCCACCCATTATCCCCGGCAAAAAGTTTTTTTTTCTCATGCCCCTTTTAATCCTTCTTCACATCACCTTAAATTTATGCCCTGGTAATTGACCTTTGCTGTGGGGTCTTTCCTGCCCACTCTATTTAAATTCTTTAATATTTTGTACAACTTGATTAAGTCAACACTCAGCCACCCCTGTTCTAAGGAGACTCTAGCATAACCAATCTTTCCTCATACCTGAAGTATTCAAGTCTTTTAAATCTCCATTGTTCTCTCTCTAAAACAATTATGTCCTTCCTCTAATGTGACCATAATTGTGTCCAAAATTCCACTTATAACTTAACCAGTAGCTTACATAGTTCTAACATTATATCCCTGCTCTTGTATTCACTACCTCACCTGATAAAGGAAAGCACCCCATATACCTTCTTTATCACCTGATCTACCTGTCCTTCCACTTTCAGGGACCAATGCACATGCAATCCAAGATCTCTTCCTTCATGTATCCCTCCCAAAACCTCCTATTTGTTGAGTACCCCACTGCTGTTTTTGGCCTTCCTCAAAAGCATTTCTTCAGATTAAATTCCATTTGCTACTTTTCTGCCTACTCAACCAAAGTAGGTATGAAGTGGGGCAATGTGGTAGAAAAAACATGGAGACAATTTTCATTGAAAATTGAGAGTCTAAAAGAGGTAAGGGAACTGGCAGATCCATTGATACAGGTACACAAATGACAATGCAAACTAAGAAGGCCGTAAGAAAACATGTTGAAGAACAAACTTAGGAAAAAAATTCTAATGTTTGTGTAATGAGGTATGAACAATAATTAATCTTATTGTTGGGTCCTTTAGGAAAGTGTGATCAAAGCATAATAAAATATACTAAATTTGAGAAAGATATGCTATATACAAAATTAGGGTCTAAATTTTAAGTCTCCAATTATTTAGATGAGCATAAATTTTTATTGCAACTGAAAGGATTTTTATTTCTACTTTTATACTTTCATAGAATCAAAACTTCTCACTTTGGAAAAAAAGCTACGTAAATGTGTCAAAGCAGAATTATGTAAATACAAATTTTGTGAAGTGTTTCTTCTGTAAAGGATATTAATTACATTTTAATTGAAATTTGTAGTTCAAATTTTTAAGACCATTTAAACCTGGAATTCAATAATATAAAGCATTTAGAATCATAGTCATAGAGTCCTATAGCACGGAGACAGGCCCTTGGCCCAAACTGGTCCATGCTGACCAATTGTCCATCCACACTAACACTATTTCCCTGGAGTTGGCCCATAACCTTCTAAACCTTTCCTATCCATGTATTTGTCCAAAAGCTTTTTAAATGTTGTTAATGTACATGCCTCAACCACTTTCGCTGGCAGCTCATTTCATTTCCATAGTACCCTCTGTGTAAAAGCATTGGCCCTCAGGTTCCCTTTTATTCTTTCCCCTCTAGCCGTCAACTGATGCCCTCCAGTCCTCAATTCCCCAACCCTGGAGAATTCACCCTATCCATGCCTCTCGTGATCTTATACACTTCTATAAGTTCCGCCTCAGTCTCCAATGCTCTAAAGAAAAAAGTCCTAGCTTATCCAACCTCTTCCTATAAATCAGACGCTTGAGTCCAGGCAACATCCTTATAAATTTCTTTTACTCTCATTCCAGTTTAATAACATCCTTCCTATAGCAAGGTGACGAAAACTGAACACAATGCTCCAAGTGCAGCCCTCACCAACGAAGTGTAAAACTGCAACATAACTTCCCAACTTCTATATTCAGTGCCCTGACTGATTAAGGTTAGTGTGCCAAAAGCCTTCTTCATTTCCCCATCTACCTGTGACTCCACTTTCAGAGAACCTTCCAACAGCAAGCTTTCTTGGACTCTTCATGTGGATGCACTGGTTATAATGGCCCAACAACGTCTTTTCTTCCTCAGGCAGCTGTGGAAATTTGGCATGACAGCGAATACCCTTGCCAACTGTACTATTCAGGTTTGGAGATGGTTACAGAGAGTGGTGAACTCGGCCCGGACAATCACAAAAGCCAACCTCCCATGTGTAGAATCCATCTACCAGGCCTGCTGTCAAGGAAAGACTGCCAGCATTCTTAAAGATCCATCTCACCCTGGCAATGTTTTTCTATAAGCTCTACCATCAGGGAGAAGTTAGAGAAGCCTGAGCACACATACCAGCTGGTTTCAAAACAGTTTCTACCCTATTGTTGTTAGAATATTGAATGGACTCACAAAGTCTTAACATTTGCCTGTACCTGTGTTTATTTGTTTTGCCGCTTTACCTATTATTTACTATCTATGCTACTTAACTATGTGATCTGCCTGCTTTGCACGCAAGTCAAAGGTTTTCACTGTGCCTTGGTACATGTGACAATAAATTCAATTCAATGCACATGAACTCCAAAGTCCCTCTGTTCCACTACACTTCTTAAGGTCCTATCATTCACCATGAAACTCCTACCTTGATTTGACTTTCCAAAATGCAAGACCTCACACTTATCAATATTAAATTCCATTTGCCATTTCGTAGCCCACTTAAGATCCTGCTGCAATTTCTGATAACCTTTCCCACTGTCCACAATACCACCTATTTTAGTCTCATCTGCAAACTTACTAATCATGCCTTGGACATTCTCATCCAAATCATTGATATAGATAATAAACAGCAGTGGGCCCAGCACTGATCCCAGAGGCACTTCACTAGTCACAGGACTCCAGTCCGACAAGCATCTTTTCACTATTATCCTCTGCTTCCTACCATCAAGCCAATTGTATATCCAGTTTGCCAGCTCACCCTGGATTCTATGCATTCTAACTTCCAGAGCAACCTACCACTTGGAACCGTATGAAAGGCCTTAGAAATACATCTACATTGAGACTACATCTACTGCCCTGCCCTCATCAACCTTCCTAGTCACTTCATCAAAGAACTCTAACAAATTTGTGAGACATGACACACAAAGCCATGCTGACTACCCCTATTCAAACCTTGTCTTTCCAAATTCTTATCACTCTGAATCTTCTCAAGTAACTTGTCTACCACAGGTACTAAGCTTTCTGGTCTATAGTTTCCAGGTTTTTCTTTGCAGACCTTACTGAATAAGGGCACAACATTCACTACCTTCCAGTCTTCTGGGACCTCACCATGGCTTAAGATGACACAAAAATATCAGCCAGGGCACCTGCAATTTCTTCTCTAGCCCCTTGCAGGGTTCTTGGATACATCTGGTCAGGACTGGGAGATTTACACACCTTCATCCATTTTAATATTTCCAAAACATCCTCTACAATGATATGGACTATCTCCAAGATATCACACTAACTTCCCCAAGTTCCTAAGTTTTCATGTCTTTCTCCACAGTAAACACAGAGGAGAAATATTCATTGAGGATCTCGATCATCTGCTGCCGTTCCATATATACATGTCCACTTTGGTCCTTGAAGAGTCCTATTCTGTCTCTAGTTATTCTTTTTCATTTAATATACTTAAAGAACCTCTTTGGATTCACCCTAATCATCTCAGTCAAGGCTATTAAAAGGATACTTAAAGAGAACTGTGTTACACACATGGTATACCAGCTAGAGGATGTTTTTGTCCATTACTCATTAAAAAGGCAATGGGCTATAACACCTATAAAATGGTTTATCAACAAGCATAAAATAAAACCAGTAAACAAACATCTTTAAAAGTTATGCTTTCCTTTGATGTCAACAAGATTTACACTTAAAAAAAAAACTAAGCGACACAAAACTGAAATTTACCAGTTGGACAGTGACCCTAATATTGATCACAAAGTGAGTTGCAAATATACAAGGATGGTTTGGCAGGACTGCCAACTCAGTTTAACGGGTGGTAAACAACTTATAGATGACCCTAGAGGTTTTTGATTCATTTGCCAACATGTGTTGCCCATCCATAGCTGCCCTTGTGAAAATGGTGTTGAGCTGGGTTCTTGAACTCTTGCAGTCCCTTTGGTTAGGCACACCCATCCTAACCAGGACAGCTGCCATTGGCGAGCTGCTCAGCACCCTCAACATTGTCAGCCAGAACAATGCCTACTCCTGTAGTAGGCTGGAGGCTTGCTGTACTGAGAGGCTAGACTGTAGAAAAATAAAAACTTAAAATTACAAGTTATGGAAGGGAAATCCCTTCAGAAAATAGTTAGGGCCCCAGAACTGAACAAAATAAGAACCCTGCCAAGATGCTACAGGGGCATTGTTCATAAAGGGAGAAATAAACCCAAGCAATTTAACTTTCAGATCTAAATCCAAGGTTCAAATACTATAATTAGTTTCCGCACCATTTACACACGCCATACTCTCTAGAGCAATGGCAATAGCTAGGATGCAAAGGAAATTGTTACTGTTTTTAAAAATGTTCATTTAGACACCATTAACAATTTGTTGACAAAATTAAAAATAGATCAGGGAAACTGAACACAAATTGATGAGGTATTTTTCACACTCAAGGAAAGATAGGTCACATATATGCTCAATGCTTCAGGTTCAAACATACTCCTCACGTTTTTGATTTGGTGTTCGTTGCAACATCGACCTTTGAAGAGCTCATGTTGGTTGATAATGGAGAATCTATACTGTACTTTATGAAATAGATAGGGTCTCTAAGTTCCAATTTTGCTAATGACTTAAGACTATCTAATGTAGCATCTTTATAGCAGCACTGCCCTTTTCATTGAATGTCCAATGAACTTTCAAACTGCAGGAACAAACTTTCTAGTATATGAATCACACACTATTATGATGTAAGTTCACAGTCCTTTATGATAATCACCTAACATCAGAAGTGGCCTGTGACCTAATTAATGTAACAATGAATTTCATATTTTGGTATAAATTGCTTTAAATAAGTAACCTGCGTCAATGAGAAGGTGTGTCTATCTCACAATCTGTGAAGACAAACATTGCAAATATGCCAAGAAATCTCACAATTCTTATTGTCGCACTTAAGAAATTACCTGAGTGAAACTCCACTATCCATAAAAACCTCCTCCTATTCTTCCAGTTTCTCTGTTTCCATGCACCTATTCTGAAAGATCTGTCTTTGGCATTAGAGTTCCTGAAGTGTCTTTTGAATTCATCTGAGTCTATTTCTAGTTGAGCCACAGATCCATTTCAATGTGGCTGCCTCTTAATTGCATTCCAAAATAGCTAAGAAGCCTCTGCAACTGCTAACTTTGCCAGTGACACTCAAATCACATTTGAAAGAGAAAAGTTATTGCAATTATCACCTCTTGACTAGGCAAGTTTCTCTACACTAGGAAGACTAAATGCATATTAAATGGTACTTATTTTACAATTCTAAATGTGATTCTGACCTTGATGCTTTCTTTTTCTGAAGTGAGTCTACTCGTGTGGCTACATTTCTTTTCAATTATTTGTCTTTATTTTCACGAGAAGGCTCACGTACTACCTCATGTTCATCTTTAAAAGCATATTTAGAGATAGTCAGCATGGCTTTGTGCATGGGAAATCATGTCTTATGAACTTGATTGAGTTTTTTGACAGAGTAACGGAGAGGGTTGATGATAGACATGATCTACATGGACATCAGTAAGGCATTCAACAATATTCCTCATGATAGACTAGTGAACAAGGTTAGATCTCATGGAATACAGGGAGTACAGGGAGAATTAACTATTTGGATACATAATTGGCTCGAAGGTAGAAGACTGAGGGTGGTGGAGGAGGGTTGTTTTTCAGACTGGATGCCTGTGACCACTGATGTGCCACAAGGATTGGTGATGAGTCCACTGCTATTCATAAATGATTTGGATGTGAGTATAGGAGGTATAGTTAGTAAGTTTGCAGATGACACCAAAATTGGAGGTGTAGTGGACAGCGAAGAAGGTTACTTCAGATTACAACTGGATCTTGATCAGATGGGGTTCTCACCTTCTTTCCAACTGGTGGGTGTGGACCTACCAATGGAATTTTTCTATTAATCATATTGCATTATCAAACTGAAGGGCATTCTTACTTTATGATCAATTATAAAATCTGTTAGCTGCTTGAACACAAAGAGTGAAATGAAACCAATGCAAAATTGCACAGTATGGTGATGCACTTAAATATAGAGTCATAGAGTCATAGAGATGTACAGCATGGAAACAGACCCTTCGGTCCAACCCGTCCATGCCGACCAGATATCCCAACCCAATCTAGTCCCACCTGCCAGCACCCGGCAGATATCCCTCCAAACCCTTCCACCAGCTCCTCACGAAAGTCAAAGACCCAACACCCACATCCAACAGGATGAACGTTATCTAAAAGATACCTTGCAAAGACTGTGAAAAACACTATGTGGGACAAATGGGAAGAAAACCGACCATACAAGTGCATGAACATCAGCTTGCCACTGCCAGACAGGACCAGCACTCCTTCATTCCTAACCACAGAGACAACGAGGGAATTCTACTGGGGTGATGTAACCATCATAGCACAGGCAATACAGAGACATCCCAGAAAATTCCTTGAAGTTTGGCACTCCAACCAGAACTCAATTAATAGACACATTTCATTGGACCCCGTATACAAATCACTACTATACAGAACTGGGAGTACCAACAGAGACATATAAATACCAGGCAGGACAGACTACCAACAGCTTATCAAAAGATACACTGATGATGTCACCTAGTGAGATGACAAAACGTTTGCAGAAAACACATCAGCTCAGCGAATGAATCCACGACTTTGTCGTGTACTGTTTGAGTATCTAGTAGGACAATGTTGAACCTGTGGGAGGCAGTTCTTTGTGCTGCTTGCCTTGGCAGACTAATGTACTATTAGGCAGAGGGAACTTATTGGATGGCCAAGGCACATCTCCCAATCTTCAAAGGCCAAGTGCTCCCTTGAAATGTCAATCCAGAGAATGAACATTTCCCTCCAGAGATGTGTGAAATTATACTGATTCTGTACCCACACTCACCCAAAGTGGGTGTAACTGTGGAAGATGTGTCTGGATCAGTGGTGCTGGAAGAGCACAGCAGTTCAGGCAGCATCCAAGTAGCTTCGAAATCGACGTTTCGGGCAAAAGCCATTCCTGATTAAGGACTTTTGCCCGAAACGTCTATTTCGAAGCTCCTTGGATGCTGCCTAAACTGCTGTGCTCTTCCAGCACCACTGACCCAGAATCTGGTTTCCAGCATCTGCAGTCATTGTTTTTACCTTGTGGAAGATGTGTGTGTAGGCTAGGCCCTAGCATGTTCCCTGTACATTGCATTTGTCCACATTAAAGTACAACACCTTGTCTGTAATCAGCATCACAGTTCAAGGATCGCTGACTATCTGTAGTCTGCTTGTGAGGAATGAGCAATGCTTGGCCATTACAACTTCTTTCAACCGCTGTAATATGGACATTTTTTAAGATGTTGCTATTTATTTCTCCAAGTCGTCTATCTTCCATATCCTTCTCCATTGTAAATACTTGTGCAAAATACACATTCAGTTTTTCCCCCATTTCCTACAGTTTCACACATAAGCAACCTTGCTGATCCTTAAGGGGCCCTATTCTCTCCCAAGTTACTTTTTTGTCCTTATTGTGTTTGCAGAATCTCTTTGGATTCTCTTTAACCCTATCTACCAAAGCTATCTCATGTACCTTTTTTGCCCTCCTGACTTCCCGCTTAAGTATACATGTCCTGCTTTTATACTCTTCCAAAAATTCACTCAATCTCTGTCTTCTATACCTGACATATGCTTCGTTCTTTTTCTTGACCAAAACCTCAGTTTCTGTAGTCATCCAGCATTCCCTAAACTGACGAGTCTGGCCTTCACCCTAACAGGAACATACTGTCTCTTGACCCTCATTATCTCATTTTCCAGTTATTCCTTTACCTGCAAATGTCTGCCAATCAACTTTTGAAATGTTTTGCCTAATATTGTCAAAATTGGCCTTCCTCCAATTTAGAACTTTAACTTTTTGGTCTGATCTATCCTTTTCCATCACTATTTTAAAATTGTTAAAATTATGATCACTAGCCCCGAAGTGCTCCCCTACTAACACCTCAGTCACCTGCGCAGCCTTAATTCCCAAGAGTAGGTCAAATTTTGCTCCTTCTCTAGTAGGTATATCCACATGCTGAATCATAAAAATTTCTTGTACATACTTAACAAATTCCTCTCTATTTAAGCCCTTAATAATTATGGAAGTCCCAGTCTATGCTTGGAAAGTTAAAATCGCCTACCATTATCACCCTATTATTCTTACAGATAACTGAGATCTCCTTAGAAATTTGCTTCTCAATTTCCCACTGACTATTGGGGGTTTATAGTTACAATCCCAGTAAGGTGATCATTCCTTTCTTATTTCTCAGTTCTATCCAAATAACCTCCCTGCACATTCTCCCAGGAATATCCTCCATAGATACAGCCATAATGTTATCCCTAATCAAAAACACCACTACCCGCCTGTTCTACCCTTCTTATAACATCTATACAATTGAGCTGTCAGTCCTGTCCATCCCTGAGCCACATCTCTGTAATTGCTATGACATCCCAATCCATGTTCCCAACCATGCCCTGAGTTCATCTGCATTACCCATAAGGCCTCTTGATTCAAAACAAATGCATTTTAATTTATCAGTCCTACCTCACTCTCTGCTTTGTTCCTGCCTACCCTGACTGTTTGACTTGCTCCTTTTTCCGATTTCCTCGGTCTTAGACTAATGTCATTCTTCACTATCTCCCTGAGTCCCAATCAACACCCCCACTCTGGGTGCATTCTGTCCTCCTTTTACAGGTCACTTCTACCCCAGAAAGATTTTAATGATCCAAAAATGTGAATCCTTTTCCCTGCATCAGTTCCTCAGCCATGCATTCATCTGCTCTATCCTCCTATTTCTACTCTCACCAGCTCATGGCACCAGGAGTATTCCAGATATTACTCCCCTCGAGGATCTAATTTCTAAATTTCAGCCTAATTTCCTGTATTGTCTCCTCAGAATCTCATCCTTTTCTCTTCCTATGTTGTTTGTTCCAATGGTCCCACTCCCCTTTGAGAATATTCTGCACCCTCTCCATATCCTTGATCCTGACACCAGGGAGGCAACACACCATTCTGATTTCTCATTGTCAGCCACAGAAACATCTGCCTGTGCCTCTAACTAGACAGTCTGTTATCACAATCGATCACTTGGAACCTGATGTACCTCTCGTTACAGCAGAGCCAATCTCAGTACCAGAAATCTGGCTGTCAGTGCTACATTCCCCAGAGAGTCTACCACCCTGTACATTTTCCAAAACAATATACTTGTTTGGATGGGGAGAGCCACAGGAAATTCCTGCATTACCTACCTACCTCTTCTACCTTTCTTAGAGATAACTCATCTACTTGACTGTATCTTGGGTTTATGTCCCTTTCCTGCAACACATCTGTCACACCCCAGCTCCTGTAAATTCCTCATTGCCTCTAACTAATGCTCTAACCGATCCATGCAATCCAATAGGATTCACAACCAAACATGCTTCCTGCAGACATAATCATGAGTAACATGAAAACTCTCCCTGATCTCCCACAGCTGACAGGAAGAGCATATCACTCTACAAAAGTCCATCTTTGCACTTTAACAATTTACAGACCCCAGAAAATAGCACAGTCTTACTGCTCTAGAAAACACCGCTCCAGGATAGCTTTGTACCTAGGTTTTATATATTTAAAGTTTAATAAAGAGATAGATCTCATTAAAACATAGAATCAGAAAAAAAACCACTTTACTCACTATTGTAGATTTACAAAAATAAAATAAGGTTACTCTTTAAAAAATGGTCACTTAGCTGCTTCCATGCTGTGAGCTCATTCATTCAAACTTCTCTAAAGTCAGCCGTGAATTTCACTGTTTGTTTATTTTTCTTAGAATGAACTCAAATGTCCAGAGATACTTGAGACTAAACAACAGAGGCAGCCGGCTGTGCAGGTTCACTGCCTGGTCAGATCACTGTGCAGAATCACTGCCTGGTCAGATCACTGTGCAGAATCACTGCCTGGTTAGATCACTGTGCAGAATCACTGCCTGGTTAGATCGCTGTGCAGAATCACTGCCTGGTCAGATCACTGTGCAGAATCACTGCCTGGTTAGATCGCTGTGCAGGTTCACTGCCTGGTTAGATCGCTGTGCAGAATCACTGCCTGGTCAGATTGCTGTGCAGAATCACTGTCTGGTTAGATCGTTGTGCAGGTTAGGTGCCTGGTCGGATCGCTGTGCAGGTTCACTGCCTGGTCAGATCGCTGTGCAGGTTAGGTGCCTGGTCAGATCGCTGTGCAGGTTAGGTGCCTGGTCAGATCACTGTGCAGGTTAGGTGCCTGGTCAGATCACTGTGCAGGTTAGGTGCCTGGTTAGATCGCTGTGCAGGTTAGGTGCCTGGTCAGATCACTGTGCAGGTTAGGTGCCTGGTTAGATCGCTGTGCAGGTTAGGTGCCTGGTCAGATCGCTGTACAGGTTAGGTGCCTGGTCAGATCACTGTACAGGTTAGGTGCCTGGTCAGATCACTGTGCAGGTTAGGTGCCTGGTCAGATAGCTGTGCAGGTTCACTGCCTGGTCAGATCGCTGTGCAGGTTAGGTGCCTGGTTAGATCGCTGTGCAGGTTAGGTGCCTGGTTAGATCGCTGTGCAGGTTAGGTGCCTGGTCAGATAGCTGTGCAGGTTCACTGCCTGGTCAGATCGCTGTGCAGGTTAGGTGCCTGGTTAGATTGCTGTGCAGGTTAGGTGCCTGGTCAGATTGCTGTGCAGGTTAGATGCCTGGTTCGATCGCTGTGCAGGTTAGGTGCCTGGTCAGATCACTGTACAGGTTCACTGCCTGGTCAGATCACTGTGCAGGTTTGGTGCCTGGTTAGATCGCTGTGCAGGTTAGGTGCCTGGTCAGATCGCTGTGCAGGTTAGGTGCCTGGTTAGATCGCTGTGCAGGTTAGGTGCCTGGTCAGATCACTGTACAGGTTCACTGCCTGGTCAGATCGCTGTGCAGGTTCACTGCCTGGTCAGATCGCTGTGCAGGTTAGGTGCCTGGTCAGATAGCTGTGCAGGTTAGGTGCCTGGTTAGATCGCTGTGCAGGTTAGGTGCCTGGTTAGATCGCTGTACAGGTTAGGTGCCTGGTCAGATCACTGTACAGGTTCACTGCCTGGTCAGATCACTGTGCAGGTTTGGTGCCTGGTTAGATCGCTGTGCAGGTTAGGTGCCTGGTCAGATCGCTGTGCAGGTTTGGTGCCTGGTTAGATCGCTGTACAGGTTAGGTGCCTGGTCAGATCACTGTGCAGGTTTGGTGCCTGGTTAGATCGCTGTACAGGTTAGGTGCCTGGTTAGATCGCTGTGCAGGTTAGGTGCCTGGTCAGATCGCTGTGTAGGTTAGGTGCCTGGTCAGATCGCTGTGTAGGTTAGGTGCCTGGTCAGATCGCTGTGCAGGTTAGGTGCCTGGTTAGATCGCTGTGCAGGTTAGGTGCCTGGTCAGATCGCTGTGCAGGTTTGGTGCCTGGTTAGATCGCTGTGTAGGTTAGGTGCCTGGTCAGATCGCTGTGCAGGTTAGGTGCCTGGTTAGATCGCTGTGCAGGTTAGGTGCCTGGTCAGATCGCTGTACAGGTTAGGTGCCTGGTCAGATCGCTGTACAGGTTAGGTGCTCCATTTTTTTTATCACCTCCCATGTTGTCCGTGCTTGCCCATTCTTTCCTCTTTTTTTAAAGCATCATTGTTTTGATCTTTTTTCTCCAAAGTTCATCTTCACCTTCAGAAGATTTTTGTTGCTTTCCTATTTTGTTTGCAACGAGGCTAACCTCCTTTTGCTAGCTGAAGTTGTGAAGAGCAATGCATGCCACAATGATGTGACGAAGCCTTTCTGGACTGTTTGGTAAGGCTCTACTGGAGCAGTCCAGGCATCAAAGATTCATTTTGAAGAGGCCTATGGTCTGATTTTGCTGTGATGTGGAGGTACTGGTGTTGGTCCAACAGCTTTATTTGAAATCCACAAGCTTTCTAAGTGCAATTCCCTCCACTTCACCTGACAAAGGAGCAGTGCTCTGAAAGCTTGTGATTTCAAGTAAAGCTGTTTGATTATAACCTGGTGTCATGTGACTTCTGACTCTATTTTACTGAAACCATGGTGGAAGTTCAGCAATATTGTATTTTTAGTCTCAGGGTTTTATAAATGTGTCATAAGCCATGTTTGGAACAGGTATTTCTTGTCTCCCAGCAACCATCCCTGTATGGCCTGAGGACCCTGGAGGGAGGCAGGAATGTAAGAGTTCACTAGAATGCAACTCATAGCAGATCCCAGGATATCTGGTGCAGACCTCTGGTATTTGCCATAGATGAGGACACATAATTTGAACATTGAGGGAGTGGAGCCTTTTCTGTTGAATCCACAGGTTGCTGATTGGGCACTCTCAAAGTAACCTCGGTGCCACCAATAACATCTGCTCCAGTGGTGGTGGAGAATCCCGTTGGCCAGGCTCCTTGACTCTCCTTGTCATGGAAACAAGGGAAATTAAGAACTATGCTTTTGGATAAAGTGGTAACAATTACATCATGGACATAGTCATGTTATGCCCCCACAGCTTGGAGGAGAAGCTTCCTATTGAGGTAATTACCGTGTCTACATGAGGTATTAAGAATAGAATTCTGCCATGAAGTCTCATGATAATTCCTACATGTCCCCACACCGTAAAGAACAAGTGTTCTTCCTCATCACAGTCTAGTGTGCAAATATGGCAGATGTGAAGCGTTGTCGTCCAGTGTTTGTTATGGTTTGTGAAAGTTTTACTTTTAAGTATTTCTTTCTGACAAAAGTTGCTTACCGACATGATAAAAAGCAATTAGTCCATACAACGTAATGTCATGATTACTTGAGGCACTGATTTATAATGTGCATTTTTGGACAATGAATGACCCGCTGATGAATTGCAAATTTAAGTCAGATGAACGGCATTACTGAATTAGTGGAGGCATGATTACTGTAATTATCCCTATCAGGTCCTCCACTTCCAACAGGTTTACTCCTTAGCAGTAACTTACTGCACACACTTTGTCTGCAGTGTCATGTTGTGTACTTATTACACAATTGGCTTTTGATCTGACATGGCAAGGTCCCAGCTGCAGTTCAGTCAGTGACTACACTCTGCCTGGGATGTGTGAATTTTCCCTCATCCTTTCAGGTTCCACATTCTGTTGCCAGCCCCGTGGACTCTATAACTTTTCTGTTTCCCTAGTTTCCATTGGGCCCCTTTATATAACTGTTAATGTGTCTACTTTATCCCCAGAGAACTAGACTTGGGAAATTCTCATGTAGAGAGAGAGTTGACATAACCTTTTTGACGAGTGCCGTCCCATGGGTTAGAGAGATAAATGGGAGGGGGTGGGGCTGGAGGTAGCTACCTTCTCCCCAGCTCCACCCTCCTCCCATTTATCTCTTCACACCGGAGGCTCCATCCTCATTCCTGATGAAGGGTTCCTGCCCGAAACGTCGATTTTTCCTGCTCCTCAGATGCTGCCTGACCTGTTGTGATTTTCCAGCACCACTCTAATCTTGGTAGAATAGCCCTGACTGACCATGTCCCAATCCCCTGCACTGATGTCTCCTCAACATCCAATTGATCTACTTAAGTTCCTGAATGTTCGCACTTGATCTGCAGGACTGGAGATGGCCCAATCTCCAGACTCTTTTAGGACTAAGCACCAATTGACTGTGGCCAATCCTTGGAGTAGAATCAGAAAAGCCACTTGACTGACTGGCACACCTTCACACACTAAGGACTGCTCCTCTTTAATTTTCACACATGACCATTTGCTGAAGCACATGGAGTTTGTTTGCCACAAGAACTGCTGGCATAGGTGTATCATGGTGTCATGCAGCAACATATCCACACATCACGGCCCTCACTCCACCCTGCCACATGCTGCCTGCCTCTCTATACTAAAAAAACAAGGGAGTCACAGAGGCTGGCAGCCTGTGACTAAACACTTATGATTTTGTGCACAAAGAAAGCAGTATGAAGTAGATAGAGGCTAGCAGCCTTCAAATAAGCACCAAGTTAGCAAGCACTATAAAAGCAAGAGTCAAAAGATGCATCCTGTGCAGATATGCAAGATGTGTATCTGTCCCGATGTGTAACCTCCCAGAAGTACAAAAGTCATTGATTGTACCCTGAACTCCAAAGTAAAGTTTAATGGATTGAAATAATGTGCAAGTTGATTCAAGAACAGGCACAATGATTAGTTAGATAGGTGCCAATATCAACTTGCATGGATGGGGGTTGAGAAGGCTGGTTGATATGGAGTTGTTGCTGTGATGAAGCAGTTCCATTTTGGTGAATTCCAGCCATCATGAGTCAAGCTAATTCACTTGCCAATAATTTGTGCTGTCTCATTTCTCAGTGGAGGAGAAGGAAATTGGAAATGACAACTGAACAAAGCAAGTTGGAGCTTTCATGAGATTTAAGTCATAGAGTCATACAGAAGTACAGCATGGAAACAGACCTTTCGGTCCAACCCGTCCATGCCGACCAGATATCCCAACCCAATCTAGTCCCACCTGCCAGCACCCAGCCCATATCCCTTCCTATTCATATACCCATCCAAATGACTCTTACATGTTGCAATTGTACCAGCCTCCACCACATCCTCTGACAGCTCATTCCATACATGTACCACCCTCTGCGTGAAAAAGTTGCCCCTTAGGTCTCTTTTATATCTTTCCTCTCTCACCTTAAACCTATGCCCTCGAGTTCTGGACTCCCCAACCCCAGGGAAAAGACTTTGTCTATTTATCCTATCTATGCCACTCATAATTGTGAAGCCTCTATAAAGTCACCCCTCAGCCTCTGATGCTCCAGGGAAAACAGCCCCAGCCTGTTCAATCTCTCCCTGTAGCTCAGATCCTCCATGCCTGGCAACATCCTTGTAAATCTTTTCTGAACCCTTTAAAGTTTCACATCATCTTTCCGATAGGAAGGAGACCAGAATTGCACGCAACAGTGGCCTAACCAATGGCCTGTACAGCCCCAACATGACCTCTCAACTCCTGTACTTAATACTCTGACCAATAAAGGAAAGCATACCAAACGCCTTCTTCACTATCCTATCTACCTGCGACTCCACTTTCAAGGACCTATGAACTTGCACTCCATGGTCTCTTTGTTCAGCAACACTCCCTAGGACATTACCATTAAGTGTATAAGTCCTGCTAAAATTTGCTTTCCCAAAATGCATCACCTTGCATTTATCTGAATTAAACTCCATCTGCCACTTCTCAGCCCATTGGCCCATCTGGTCCAGATCCTGTTGTAATCTGAGGTAACCCTCTTCGCTGTCCACCACACCTCCAATTTTGGTGTCATCTGCAAACTTACTAACTGTATCTCTTATGCTCGCATCCAAATCATTTATGTAAATGACAAAAAGTAGAGGGCCCAGCACCGATCCTTGTGGCACTCCACTGGTCACAGGCCTCCAGTCTGAAAAACAACCTTCCACCACCACCCTTTGCCTTCTACCATTGAGCCAGTTCTGTATCCAAATGGCTAGTTCTCTCTGTATTCCATGAGATCTAACCTTGCTAATCAGTCTCCCATGGGGAACCTTGTCGAATGCCTTACTGAAGTCCATATAGATCACATCTACCGCTCTCCCCTCATCAATCTTCTTTGTTACTTCTTCAAAAAACTCAATCAAATTTGTGAGACATGATTTCCAGGTCAACCTGCTCAATGGTGAGAATCTGAAGTCAGCTGAGGGAACATAATCCTTTCTCCATGTTGAGAATCTAATGTTATCACTCTTTTTCTATTTTCCCACCTTTCCTCCAATTGCTCACTCCACATCAGGGAAAGGAAAATTCCATCACCTGGTTTTACCGCATTATCTGTCTAAATGACTTAGAAATCTTATCAATAACTTATTTCCTACTCCTTGGTTATACAGCAACATATCAAAAAGGAGAAAAAGGCCATATGATACATCCTTCTTCTCGTATTTAAGCCTGAGTGGAGATGTTGCAGTCAGAAGCCATTCTCTCCACTCCCAAAGGGATCGTACCACAGAATTCTCAGTCTCTTCCATTGGAAAATATCACCCAGCAGCCAAATATATTAATCCATAACAAACCCAGTGCTTCCCAAACCCTTTTCAAGGCTTTAAAATTGCCATTGAATTCCTTGGTGAGAACTGTGGGAATGGTGATCACGGATGATGGAGCTGAGAGGCCAATGAGCAGCAAGACATTTAATCTTCTGGAATTTTTAAAAAGCCTGGCTACCCCTCACCAGCTTTTTTGGGGCAAGCCTCCAGATCAATAAACATGGCCACACCCACCATTAAAAAGAAACAAGGATGTTTAGTTGCTACGAGCTTCATAGTGACCATTCCTGGCTCGGAGCTCTCAATCTCATCTCGTGACCCTCACTAGAGGGTTAAAACTCAACAGTTTGGAAGCTCTGAACTAACCTGAAAGCAGGTTGATGCTGCTATGAGAAAACTACCAGTGCAGAGTCCATTCTGCTGCTAAAATTGTCTTCAGCTATGCAAGGTTAAGAGATAACATTAGCTGGAATGCCATAGTGACAATGCTGCTATCAATTCTGCATACATAGAGTATGACATAATAATCTGTGTATTCTACCATTATCCATCAGACCCCAACTGAGCAATACTAACATTTTCACCAATATACCACCCAGCATAACATGCACCAGAAATGTGCATACTATTTTAGACCTCGAAACCCACTGTCAGTGCCTGAGAAATCAGCATTACACATCTTTACTTTGGGCGAAGAATTCTTCCTCCTCCCCCATTGATGAGACACAACAGAACAGATATGGAAAGAATGTTTCCTCTTGTGGGACAATCGAGGACTAAGGCTCAAAGTTTAA
The DNA here is from genome assembly GCF_037043375.1 of Chiloscyllium plagiosum. NCBI lineage: Eukaryota > Metazoa > Chordata > Chondrichthyes > Orectolobiformes > Hemiscylliidae > Chiloscyllium > Chiloscyllium plagiosum. Next base: position 79,142,520 of record NW_028270140.1, read on the forward strand.
AAAAATGAGGGTTGCCCACTTAAGACAAAAGAGAAATATATTTTGTAAAAGTTGAGAATCTTCTATACTTTCTTTAAAAAAATCCAAAAATTCTGCTTTCATCGCCTTTTTAGGCAGAGATGGAACATCGGGTGAAAGTTATTGGGAGGAGGTGGGAATATTTTCTTTCCTTTTCAGGATACTAACATTTTATTCATTATTTCATACAGTTAAAATTAGAATCAGGGAGCGCTGCTTACAAGCTCTGTGTAATGGAAGGGAAAAGTTAAAATAGCAGCCATTCTCAGGAGCCATATGACAAAGAAAAAGAACAGGAGTACTGGAGAACTGGAGTATGTAAAACTCTGACAGCAAGAGTGGCAGGTGGGAACATGGAGTTGAAGTTTTTATGATGAACCATGATCTTGTCGAAAGGCAGAGCAGGCTCAAGGTGCTGAATGGCTAAAGTTGAAACTTTATTGCTGGAACAGCACAGCAGGTCAGGCAGCATCCAGGGAACAGGAGATTCGACGTTTCGGGCACAGGCCCTTCTTCAGGAATGTGCCCGAAACGTCGAATCTCCTGTACCCTGGATGCTGCCTGACCTGCTGTGCTGTTCCAGCAATAAAGTTTCAACTTTGATCTCCAGCATCTGCAGACCTCACTTTCTCCTGCTGAATGGCTAAATCCTGCTAACTTTTATATATGTATGATTCATTCTTACAATTCTTCATAAACACATGGCACAAAGTAATCTCAAAATTGTCTTCACAAGTTTACAGTTCATGAACATTTTGCTGAGATTCCACAATTTGCATTTTTGGTTCTAACCTACTGTTCGGTTTAGCTCAGTTGGCTGGATTGTCTGTTTACAGAGCAGTGTGATGACAACACTGTGGGTTTAATTCCCATCACCGGTTTGAGGTTACCATGAAGGACTCTCCTTCTCAACCTCTTCCCTAGCCTGAGGTGTGGTAGCCCTCAGGTTAAATCACCACCAATTGCTTCTCTCTAATGAGAGAGCAGCCACTATGATCTGGTAAGACTATGGCAACACAATGCTACAAATCTAGCCTGCTGCTTCCCATACCTTCTTGTATTTTCTGAATCATACCATTCTGTATTCCCAATGATAGCCCAATCACTGATATGAGATATCCTTAAACTGTTATTCACCTATTTTAATGTAAGTGCTTCATAGTTCAATATCCAGCATCATTCACACCCTCATGAGTTGGGAGTTGTACTGGACAAATACAGCCCCAAAGTTTTCCTTGTAATGCTTTTTATTCTTTCTGGAGATGGCCATCTGTTGCTGATACTTTGTTTCTTGTTCCTATGGGCTAACTACACAATCACTGCAACCAAAGACTATAGCTGACAACAGTCTGCATAAAAACTCCAGTTGTTCACAAAAGCAGCTATCAACACTCATTTGGGTCAAACGCTTTCAAATGAAAAAAATCTCAGATCATGACTCCAATCAGCCTTTTGTAACAAATCAGCTATTACATGCTAATGCACATATTTAAATCACACCGTGACAGTAGGTGAAATTTAAATTCAATTAACAAAAATCAGAAATATGCAACTAGTCTTAATAATAGTCCTATATTGACCATTATAAAAACCCATCTGGTTCACTACTGTCCTTTAGGGAAGGGAGTTTGCCTGATTGACACGTGGCTCCAAATTCTCAGTAAGGTGGTCGACTCTGACAGTGGCCGACAGTGCAAGGACGTTTCGTGATGGGTAACAAATGCTGGCCTTGCCACCAACACCCACATCCCATAAAAGATGTTTTGAAAAATCTGTATGGAAGACATAACTATATTGCAAATGTAATGAATTTACAAAGTCCATAATCCAAAAATAAAAAGAGATATCTAGAGTAACCTCTATTATCCAGCATTCGATTATTCAAATTTCAGATTATCTGGTAAGGTCGCAATGCTTAGCTAAACTATGTTATCCAGCATTCCATTAACCAAACAAAATATTTTGTTCCTGTGTTCCTACCCACGCTCTTTGGATAATTGAGGTCCCTTTGTATTACAGAAATTAGTATAGCTATTGTCATGCTAATACAGCTGGAAAGAAAAAAAAACACTAAAGGACAAGAGGGAAAGGTATATTGTATTATTTTTACTGTTCACATCTGTCCTTTCTCTTGGTATGATTGTTGGATTGTTGTAGGCTTAGAATGTGTTCACTCTGCA